>NW_026701066.1:0-135199 GCF_030435755.1 Ochotona princeps | reverse complement strand
ATGGAGTTGTTCTCCCACAAGAACCACTCGGCTGATCCTTCTTCAATATGCCCTTCACCAACATGCAGTGTTTCCTTGATTGAATTAGCTCTCACACCAATATTTGCGTCTAGAGCCTTTGCATTGAGGGCTATCTGAAAACGGCTGTGGCGCCGAAGTTGCCTGTGAATGTGGAGTTGGTGTCATGTGAAACCCGCATGTGGAGCATTCGTTTGTGTGGGATGCTCACCAAGCTTCATGTCATTCATACGCACTCAAAGGGCACTAAGCATAGAGTGTGAAAACTGAGTTTCCTTGAGAGCTGCTTGGAAGCCTGATGGTGTGTGAAGTTAGTGAGCCAAATGGAGTTGTTCTCCCACAAGAACCACTCGGCTGATCCTTCTTCAATATGCCCTTCACCAACATGCAGTGTTTCCTTGATTGAATTAACTCTCACACCAATATTTGTGTCTAGAGCCTTTGCATTGAGGGCTATCTGAAAACGGCTGTGGCGCCGAATATGCCTGTGAATGTGGAGTTGGTGGCATGTGAAAACCGCATGTGGAGCATTCGTTTGTGTGGGATGCTCTACCAGGTTCATTCCTAGATAATGCACTCAAAGGGCACTAAGCATAGAGTGTGAAAACTGAGTTTCCTTGAGAGCTGCTTGGATGCCTGATGGTGTGTGAAGTTAGTGAGCCAAATGGAGTTGTTCTCCCACAAAAAACCACTCGGCTGATCCTTCTTCAATATGCCCTTCACCAACATGCAGTGTTTCCTTGATTGAATTAGCTCTCACACCAATATTTGCGTCTAGAGCCTTTGCATTGAGTGCTGTCTGTAAACGGCTGTGGCGCTGAAGTTGCCTGTGAATGTTTAGTTGGTGGCATGTGAAACCCGCATGTGGAGCATTCGTTTGTGTGGGATGCTCTACCAGGTTTATTCCTAGATAATGCAGTCAAAGGGCACTAAGCATAGAGTGTGAAAACTGAGTTTCCTTGAGAGCTGCTTGGAAGCCTGATGGTGTGTGAAGTTAGTGAGCCAAATGGAGTTGTTCTCCCACAAAAAACCACTCGGCTGATCCTTCTTCAATATGCCCTTCACCAACATGCAGTGTTTCCTTGATTGAATTAGCTCTCACACCAATATTTGCGTCTAGAGCCTTTGCATTGAGGGCTATCTGAAAACGGCTGTGGAGCTGAAGTTGCCTGTGAATGTGGAGTTGGTGGCATGTGAAACCCGCATGTGGAGCATTCGTTTGTGTGGGATGCTCACCAAGATTCATTTCAGTCCTAGGCACTCAAAGGGCACTAAGCATAGAGTGTGAAAACTGAGTTTCCTTGAGAGCTGCTTGGAAGCCTGATGGTGTGTGAAGTTAGTGAGCCAAATGGAGTTGTTCTCCCACAAGAACCACTCGGCTGATCCTTCTTCAATATGCCCTTCACCAACATGCAATGTTTCCTTGATTGAATTAGCTCTCACACCAATATTTGCGTCTAGAGCCTTTGCATTGAGGGCTATCTGAAAACGGCTGTGGCGCTGAAGTTGCCTGTGAATGTGGAGTTGGTGGCATGTGAAACCCGCATGTGGAGCATTCGTTTGTGTGGGATGCTCTACCAGGTTCATTCCTAGATAATGCACTCAAAGGGCACTAAGCATAGAGTGTGAAAACTGAATTTCCTTGAGAGCTGCTTGGAAGCCTGATGGTGTGTGAAGTTAGTGAGCCAAATGGAGTTGTTCTCCCACAAGAACCACTCGGCTGATCCTTCTTCAATATGCCCTTCACCAACATGCAGTGTTTCCTTGATTGAATTAGCTCTCACACCAATATTTGCGTCTAGAGCCTTTGCATTGAGGGCTATCTGAAAACGGCTGTGGCGCTGAAGTTGCCTGTGAATGTGGAGTTGGTGGCATGTGAAACCCGCATGTGGAGCATTCGTTTGTGTGGGATGCTCTACCAGGTTCATTCCTAGATAATACACTCAAAGGGCACTAAGCACAGAGTGTGAAAACTGAGTTTCCTTGAGAGCTGCTTGGAAGCCTGATGGTGTGTGAAGTTAGTGAGCCAAATGGAGTTGTTCTCCCACAAGAACCACTCGGCTGATCCTTCTTCAATATGCCCTTCACCAACATGCAGTGTTTCCTTGATTGAATTAGCTCTCACACCAATATTTGCGTCTAGAGCCTTTGCATTGAGGGCTATCTGAAAACGGCTGTGGCGCTGAAGTTGCCTGTGAATGTGGAGTTGGTGGCATGTGAAACCCGCATGTGGAGCATTCGTTTGTGTGGGATGCTCTACCAGGTTCATTTCAGTCCTAGGCACTCAAGGGGCACCAAACGTAGAGTGTGAAAACTGAGTTTCCTTGAGAGCTGCTTGGAAGCCTGATGGTGTGTGAAGTTAGTGAGCCAAATGGAGTTGTTCTCCCACAAGAACCACTCGGCTGATCCTTCTTCAATATGCCCTTCACCAACATGCAGTGTTTCCTTGATTGAATTAGCTCTCACACCAATATTTGCGTCTAGAGCCTTTGCATTGAGGGCTATCTGAAAACGGCTGTGGCGCTGAAGTTGCCTGTGAATGTGGAGTTGGTGGCATGTGAAACCTTCATGTGGAACATTCGTTTGTGTGGGATGCTCACGAAGCTTCATGTCAGTCCTAGGCACTCAAAGGGCACTAAGCATAGAGTGTGAAACTGAGTTTCCTTGAGAGCTGCTTGGAAGCCTGATGGTGTGTGAAGTTAGTGAGCCAAATGGAGTTGTTCTCCCACAAGAACCACTCGGCTGATCCTTCTTCAATATGCCCTTCACCAACATGCAGTGTTTCCTTGATTGAATTAGCTCTCACACCAATATTTGCGTCTAGAGCCTTTGCATTGAGGGCTATCTGAAAACGGCTGTGGCGCTGAAGTTGCCTGTGAATGTGGAGTTGGTGGCATGTGAAACCCGCATGTGGAGCATTCGTTTATGTGGGATGTTCACCAAGTTTCATTTCAGTCCTAGGCACTCAAAGGGCACTAAGCATAGAGTGTGAAAACTGAGTTTCCTTGAGAGCTGCTTGGATGCCTGATGGTGTGTGAAGTTAGTGAGCCAAATGGAGTTGTTCTCCCACAAGAACCACTCGGCTGATCCTTCTTCAATATGCCCTTCACCAACATGCAGTGTTTCCTTGATTGAATTAGCTCTCACACCAATATTTGCGTCTAGAGCCTTTGCATTGAGGGCTATCTGAAAACGGCTGTGGCGCTGAAGTTGCCTGTGAATGTGGAGTTGGTGGCATGTGAAACCCGCATGTGGAGCATTCGTTTGTGTGGGATGCTCTACCAGGTTCATTTCAGTCCTAGGCACTCAAAGGGCACTAAGCATAGAGTGTGAAAACTGAGTTTCCTTGAGAGCTGCTTGGAAGCCTGATGGTGTGTGAAGTTAGTGAGCCAAATGGAGTTGTTCTCCCACAAGAACCACTCGGCTGATCCTTCTTCAATATGCCCTTCACCAACATGCAGTGTTTCCTTGATTGAATTAGCTCTCACACCAATATTTGCGTCTAGAGCCTTTGCATTGAGGGCTATCTGAAAACGGCTGTGGCGCTGAAGTTGCCTGTGAATGTGGAGTTGGTGGCATGTGAAACCCGCATGTGGAGCATTCGTTTGTGTGGGATGCTCTACCAGGTTCATTCCTAGATAATGCACTCAAAGGGCACTAAGCATAGAGTGTGAAAACTGAGTTTCCTTGAGAGCTGCTTGGAAGCCTGATGGTGTGTGAAGTTAGTGAGCCAAATGGAGTTGTTCTCCCACAAGAACCACTCGGCTGATCCTTCTTCAATATGCCCTTCACCAACATGCAGTGTTTCCTTGATTGAATTAGCTCTCACACCAATATTTGCGTCTAGAGCCTTTGCATTGAGGGCTATCTGAAAACGGCTGTGGCGCTGAAGTTGCCTGTGAATGTGGAGTTGGTGGCATGTGAAACCCGCATGTGGAGCATTCGTTTGTGTGGGATGCTCTACCAGGTTCATTCCTAGATAATGCACTCAAAGGGCACTAAGCATAGAGTGTGAAAACTGAGTTTCCTTGAGAGCTGCTTGGAAGCCTGATGGTGTGTGAAGTTAGTGAGCCAAATGGAGTTGTTCTCCCACAAAAAACCACTTGGCTGATCCTTCTTCAATAGGCCCTTCACCAACATGCAGTGTTTCCTTGATTGAATTAGCTCTCACACCAATATTTGCGTCTAGAGCCTTTGCATTGAGGGCTATCTGAAAACGGCTGTGGCGCTGAAGTTGCCTGTGAATGTGGAGTTGGTGGCATGTGAAACCCGCATGTGGAGCATTCGTTTGTGTGGGATGCTCTACCAGGTTCATTCCTAGATAATGCACTCAAAGGGCACTAAGCATAGAGTGTGAAAACTGAGTTTCCTTGAGAGCTGCTTGGAAGCCTGATGGTGTGTGAAGTTAGTGAGCCAAATGGAGTTGTTCTCCCACAAGAACCACTCGGCTGATCCTTCTTCAATATGCCCTTCACCAACATGCAGTGTTTCCTTGATTGAATTAGCTCTCACACCAATATTTGCGTCTAGAGCCTTTGTATTGAGGGCTATCTGAAAACGGCTGTGGCGCTGAAGTTGCTGTGAATGTGGAGTTGGTGGCATGTGAAACCCGCATGTGGAGCATTCGTTTGTGTGGGATGCTCCACCAGGTTCATTTCTGTCCTAGGCACTCAAAGGGCACTAAGCATAGAGTGTGAAAACTGAGTTTCCTTGAGAGCTGCTTGGATGCCTGATGGTGTGTGAAGTCAGTGAGACAAATGGAGTTGTTCTCCCACAAGAACCACTCGGCTGATCCTTCTTCAATATGCCCTTCACCAACATGCAGTGTTTCCTTGATTGAATTAGCTCTCACACCAATATTTGCGTCTAGAGCCTTTGCATTGAGGGCTATCTGAAAACGGCTGTGGCGCTGAAGTTGCCTGTGAATGTGGAGTTGGTGGCATGTGAAACCCGCATGTGGAGCATTCGTTTGTGTGGGATGCTCTACCAGGTTCATTTCAGTGCTAGGCACTCAAAGGGCACTAAGCATAGAGTGTGAAAACTGAGTTTCCTTGAGAGCTGCTTGGAAGCCTGATGGTGTGTGAAGTTAGTGAGCCAAATGGAGTTGTTCTCCCACAAGAACCACTCGGCTGATCCTTCTTCAATATGCCCTTCACCAACATGCAGTGTTTCCTTGATTGAATTAGCTCTCACACCAATATTTGCGTCTAGAGCCTTTGCATTGAGGGCTATCTGAAAACGGCTGAGGCGCTGAAGTTGCCTGTGAATGTGGAGTTGGTGGCATGTGAAAACCTTCATGTGGAGCATTCGTTTGTGTGGGATGCTCTACCAGGTTCATTCCTAGATAATGCACTCAAAGGGCACAAAGCATAGAGTGTGAAAACTGAGTTTCCTTGAGAGCTGCTTGGAAGCCTGATGGTGTGTGAAGTTAGTGAGCCAAATGGAGTTGTTCTCCCACAAAAAAACCACTCGGCTGATCCTTCTTCAATATGCCCTTCACCAACATGCAGTGTTTCCTTGATTGAATTAGCTCTCACACCAATATTTGCGTCTAGAGCCTTTGCATTGAGGGCTATCTGAAAACGGCTGTGGCGCTGAAGTTGCCTGTGAATGTGGAGTTGGTGGCATGTGAAACCCGCATGTGGAGCATTCGTTTGTGTGGGATGCTCTACCAGGTTCATTCCTAGATAATGCACTCAAAGGGCACTAAGCATAGAGTGTGAAAACTGAGTTTCCTTGAGAGCTGCTTGGAAGCCTGATGGTGTGTGAAGTTAGTGAGCCAAATGGAGTTGTTCTCCCACAAGAACCACTCGGCTGATCCTTCTTCAATATGCCTTTCACCAACATGCAGTGTTTCCTTGATTGAATTAGCTCTCACACCAATATTTGCGTCTAGAGCCTTTGCATTGAGGGCTATCTGAAAACGGCTGTGGCGCTGAAGTTGCCTGTGAATGTGGAGTTGGTGGCATGTGAAACCCGCATGTGGAGCATTCGTTTGTGTGGGATGCTCACCAAGCTTCATTTCAGTCCTAGGTACTCAAAGGGCACTAAGCATAGAGTGTGAAAACTGAGTTTCCTTGAGAGCTGCTTGGAAGCCTGATGGTGTGTGAAGTTAGTGAGCCAAATGGAGTTGTTCTCCCACAAGAACCACTTGGCTGATCCTTCTTCAATATGCCCTTCACCAACATGCAGTGTTTCCTTGATTGAATTGTCCCCCACACCAATATTTGCGTCTAGAGCCTTTGCATTGAGGGCTATCTGAAAACGGCTGTGGCGCTGAAGTTGCCTGTGAATGTGGAGTTGGTGGCATGTGAAACCCGCATGTGGAGCATTCGTTTGTGTGGGATGCTCTACCAGGTTCATTCCTAGATAATGCACTCAAAGGGCACTAAGCATAGAGTGTGAAAACTGAGTTTCCTTGAGAGCTGCTTGGAAGCCTGATGGTGTGTGAAGTTAGTGAGCCAAATGGAGTTGTTCTCCCACAAGAACCACTCGGCTGATCCTTCTTCAATATGCCCTTCACCAACATGCAGTGTTTCCTTGATTGAATTAGCTCTCACACCAATATTTGCGTCTAGAGCCTGTGCATTGAGGGCTATCTGAAAACGGCTGTGGCGCTGAAGTTGCCTGTGAATGTGGAGTTGGTGGCATGTGAAACCCGCATGTGGAGCATTCGTTTGTGTGGGATGCTCACCAAGCTTCATTTCAGTCCTAGGTACTCAAAGGGCACTAAGCATAGAGTGTGAAAACTGAGTTTCCTTGAGAGCTGCTTGGAAGCCTGATGGTGTGTGAAGTTAGTGAGCCAAATGGAGTTGTTCTCCCACAAGAACCACTTGGCTGATCCTTCTTCAATATGCCCTTCACCAACATGCAGTGTTTCCTTGATTGAATTAGCTCTCACACCAATATTTGCGTCTAGAGCCTTTGCATTGAGGGCTATCTGAAAACGGCTGTGGCGCTGAAGTTGCCTGTGAATGTGGAGTTGGTGGCATGTGAAACCCGCATGTGGAGCATTCGTTTGTGTGGGATGCTCTGCCAGGTTCATTCCTAGATAATGCACTCAAAGGGCACTAAGCATAGAGTGTGAAAACTGAGTTTCCTTGAGAGCTGCTTGGAAGCCTGATGGTGTGTGAAGTTAGTGAGCCAAATGGAGTTGTTCTCCCACAAGAACCACTCGGCTGATCCTTCTTCAATATGCCCTTCACCAACATGCAGTGTTTCCTTGATTGAATTAGCTCTCACACCAATATTTGCGTCTAGAGCCTTTGCATTGAGGGCTATCTGAAAACGGCTGTGGCGCTGAAGTTGCCTGTGAATGTGGAGTTGGTGGCATGTGAAACCCGCATGTGGAGCATTCGTTTGTGTGGGATGCTCTACCAGGTTCATTCCTAGATAATGCACTCAAAGGGCACTAAGCATAGAGTGTGAAAACTGAGTTTCCTTGAGAGCTGCTTGGAAGCCTGATGGTGTGTGAAGTTAGTGAGCCAAATGGAGTTGTTCTCCCACAAAAAACCACTCGGCCGATCCTTCTTCAATATGCCCTTCACCAACATGCAGTGTTTCCTTGATTGAATTAGCTCTCACACCAATATTTGCGTCTAGAGCCTTTGCTTTGAGGGCTATCTGAAAACGGCTGTGGCACTGATGTTGCCTGTGAATGTGGAGTTGGTGGCATGTGAAACCCGCATGTGGAGCATTCGTTTGTGTGGGATGCTCTACCAGGTTCATTCCTAGATAATGCACTCAAAGGGCACTAAGCATAGAGTGTGAAAACTGAGTTTCCTTGAGAGCTGCTTGGATGCCTGATGGTGTGTGAAGTTAGTGAGCCAAATGGAGTTGTTCTCCCACAAGAACCACTCGGCTGATCCTTCTTCAATATGCCCTTCACCAACATGCAGTGTTTCCTTGATTGAATTAGCTCTCACACCAATATTTGCGTCTAGAGCCTGTGCATTGAGGGCTATCTGAAAACGGCTGTGGCGCTGAAGTTGCCTGTGAATGTGGAGTTGGTGGCATGTGAAACCCGCATGTGGAGCATTCGTTTGTGTGGGATGCTCACCAAGCTTCATTTCAGTCCTAGGTACTCAAAGGGCACTAAGCATAGAGTGTGAAAACTGAGTTTCCTTGAGAGCTGCTTGGAAGGCTGATGGTGTGTGAAGTTAGTGAGCCAAATGGAGTTGTTCTCCCACAAGAACCACTTGGCTGATCCTTCTTCAATATGCCCTTCACCAACATGCAGTGTTTCCTTGATTGAATTAGCTCTCACACCAATATTTGCGTCTAGAGCCTTTGCATTGAGGGCTATCTGAAAACGGCTGTGGCGCTGAAGTTGCCTGTGAATGTGGAGTTGGTGGCATGTGAAACCCGCATGTGGAGCATTCGTTTGTGTGGGATGCTCTGCCAGGTTCATTCCTAGATAATGCACTCAAAGGGCACTAAGCATAGAGTGTGAAAACTGAGTTTCCTTGAGAGCTGCTTGGAAGCCTGATGGTGTGTGAAGTTAGTGAGCCAAATGGAGTTGTTCTCCCACAAGAACCACTCGGCTGATCCTTCTTCAATATGCCCTTCACCAACATGCAGTGTTTCCTTGATTGAATTAGCTCTCACACCAATATTTGCGTCTAGAGCCTTTGCATTGAGGGCTATCTGAAAACGGCTGTGGCGCTGAAGTTGCCTGTGAATGTGGAGTTGGTGGCATGTGAAACCCGCATGTGGAGCATTCGTTTGTGTGGGATGCTCTACCAGGTTCATTCCTAGATAATGCACTCAAAGGGCACTAAGCATAGAGTGTGAAAACTGAGTTTCCTTGAGAGCTGCTTGGAAGCCTGATGGTGTGTGAAGTTAGTGAGCCAAATGGAGTTGTTCTCCCACAAAAAACCACTCGGCCGATCCTTCTTCAATATGCCCTTCACCAACATGCAGTGTTTCCTTGATTGAATTAGCTCTCACACCAATATTTGCGTCTAGAGCCTTTGCTTTGAGGGCTATCTGAAAACGGCTGTGGCACTGATGTTGCCTGTGAATGTGGAGTTGGTGGCATGTGAAACCCGCATGTGGAGCATTCGTTTGTGTGGGATGCTCTCCAAGCTTCATTTCAGTCCTAGGTACTCAAAGGGCACGAAGCATAGAGTGTGAAAACTGAGTTTCCTTGAGAGCTGCTTGGAAGCCTGATGGTGTGTGAAGTTAGTGAGCCAAATGGAGTTGTTCTCCCACAAGAACCACTCGGCTGATCCTTCTTCAATATGCCCTTCACCAACATGCAGTGTTTCCTTGATTGAATTAGCTCTCACACCAATATTTGCGTCTAGAGCCTTTGTATTGAGGGCTATCTGAAAACGGCTGTGGCGCTGAAGTTGCCTGTGAATGTGGAGTTGGTGGCATGTGAAACCCGCATGTGGAGCATTCGTTTGTGTGGGATGCTCTACCAGGTTCATTCCTAGATAATGCACTCAAAGGGCACTAAGCATAGAGTGTGAAAACTGAGTTTCCTTGAGAGCTGCTTGTAAGCCTGATGGTGTGTGAAGTTAGTGAGCCAAATGGAGTTGTTCTCCCACAAGAACCACTCGGCTGATCCTTCTTCAATATGCCCTTCACCAACATGCAGTGTTTCCTTGATTGAATTGTCTCCCACACCAATATTTGCGTCTAGAGCCTTTGCATTGAGGGCTATCTGAAAACGGCTGTGGCGCTGAAGTTGCCTGTGAATGTGGAGTTGGTGGCATGTGAAACCCGCATGTGGAGCATTCGTTTGTGTGGGATGCTCTACCAGGTTCATTCCTAGATAATGCACTCAAAGGGCACTAAGCATAGAGTGTGAAAACTGAGTTTCCTTGAGAGCTGCTTGGAAGCCTGATGGTGTGTGAAGTTAGTGAGCCAAATGGAGTTGTTCTCCCACAAGAACCACTCGGCTGATCCTTCTTCAATATGCCCTTCACCAACATGCAGTGTTTCCTTGATTGAATTAGCTCTCACACCAATATTTGCGTCTAGAGCCTTTGCATGGAGGGCTATCTGAAAACGGCTGTGGCGCTGAATTTGCCTGTGAATGTGGAGTTGGAGGCATGTGAAACCCGCATGTGGAGCATTCGTTTATGTGGGATGCTCTACCAGGTTCATTCCTAGATAATGCACTCAAAGGGCACTAAGCATAGAGTGTGAAAACTGAGTTTCCTTGAGAGCTGCTTGGAAGCCTGATGGTGTGTGAAGTTAGTGAGCCAAATGGAGTTGTTCTCCCACAAAAAACCACTCGGCTGATCCTTCTTCAATATGCCCTTCACCAACATGCAGTGTTTCCTTGATTGAATTAGCTCTCACACCAATATTTGCGTCTAGAGCCTTTGCATTGAGGGCTATCTGAAAACGGCTGTGGCGCTGAAGTTGCCTGTGAATGTGGAGTTGGTGGCATGTGAAACCCGCATGTGGAGCATTCGTTTGTGTGGGATGCTCTACCAGGTTCATTCCTAGATAATGCACTCAAAGGGCACTAAGCATAGAGTGTGAAAACTGAGTTTCCTTGAGAGCTGCTTGGAAGCCTGATGGTGTGTGAAGTTAGTGAGCCAAATGGAGTTGTTCTCCCACAAGAACCACTCGGCTGATCCTTCTTCAATATGCCCTTCACCAACATGCAGGGTTTCCTTTTATTGAATTAGCTCTCACACCAATATTTGCGTCTAGAGCCTTTGCATTGAGGGCTATCTGAAAACGGCTGTGGCGCTGAAGTTGCCTGTGAATGTGGAGTTGGTGGCATGTGAAACCCGCATGTGGAGCATTCGTTTGTGTGGGATGCTCTACCAGGTTCATTCCTACATAATGCACTCAAAGGGCACTAAGCATAGAGTGTGAAAACTGAGTTTCCTTGAGAGCTGCTTGGAAGCCTGATGGTGTGTGAAGTTAGTGAGCCAAATGGAGTTGTTCTCCCACAAAAAACCACTCGGCTGATCCTTCTTCAATAGGCCCTTCACCAACATGCAGTGTTTCCTTGATTGAATTAGCTCTCACACCAATATTTGCGTCTAGAGCCTTTGCATTGAGGGCTATCTCAAAACGGCTGTGGAGCTGAAGTTGCCTGTGAATGTGGAGTTGGTGGCATGTGAAACCCGCATGTGGAGCATTCGTTTGTGTGGGATGCTGACCCAGCTTCATTTCAGTCCTAGGCACTCAAAGGGCACTTAGCATAGAGTGTGAAAACTGAGTTTCCTTGAGAGCTGCTTGGAAGCCTGATGGTGTGTGAAGTTAGTGAGCCAAATGGAGTTGTTCTCCCACAAGAACCACTCGGCTGATCCTTCTTCAATATGCCCTTCACCAACATGCAGTGTTTCCTTGATTGAATTAGCTCTCACACCAATATTTGCGTCTAGAGCCTTTGCATTGAGGGCTATCTGAAAACGGCTGTGGCACTGAAGTTGCCTGTGAATGTGGAGTTGGTGGCATGTGAAACCCGCATGTGGAGCATTCGTTTGTGTGGGATGCTCACCAAGCTTCATTTCAGTGCTAGGCATTCAAAGGGCACTAAGCATAGAGTGTGAAAACTGAGTTTCCTTGAGAGCTGCTTGGAAGCCTGATGGTGTGTGAAGTTAGTGAGCCAAATGGAGTTGTTCTCCCACAAGAACCAGTCGGCTGATCCTTCTTCAATATGCTCTTCACCAACATGCAGTGTTTCCTTGATTGAATTAGCTCTCACACCAATATTTGCGTCTAGAGCCTTTGCATTGAGGGCTATCTGAAAACGGCTGTGGCGCTGAAGTTGCCTGTGAATGTGGAGTTGGTGGCATGTGAAACCCGCATATGGAGCATTCGTTTGTGTGGGATGCTCTACCACTTTCATTCCTAGATAATGCACTCAAAGGGCACTAAGCATAGAGTGTGAAAACTGAGTTTCCTTGAGAGCTGCTTGGAAGCCTGATGGTGTGTGAAGTTAGTGAGCCAAATGGAGTTGTTCTCCCACAAAAAACCACTCGGCTGATCCTTCTTCAATAGGCCCTTCACCAACATGCAGTGTTTCCTTGATTGAATTAGCTCTCACACCAATATTTGCGTCTAGAGCCTTTGCATTGAGGGCTATCTGAAAACGGCTGTGGCACTGAAGTTGCCTGTCAATGTGGAGTTGGTGGCATGTGAAACCCGCATGTGGAGCATTCGTTTGTGTGGGATGCTCACCAAGCTTCATGTCATTCCTACGCACTCAAAGGGCACTAAGCATAGAGTGTGAAAACTGAGTTTCCTTGAGAGCTGCTTGGATGCCTGATGGTGTGTGAAGTTAGTGAGCCAAATGGAGTTGTTCTCCCACAAAAAACCACTCGGCTTTTTCCTTCTTCAATATGCCCTTCATCAACATGCAGTGTTTCCTTGATTGAATTAGCTCTCACACCAATATTTGCGTCTAGAGCCTTTGCATTGAGGGCTATCTGAAAACGGCTGTGGCGCTGAAGTTGACTGTGAATGTGGAGTTGGTGGCATGTGAAACCCACATGTGGAGCATTCGTTTGTGTGGGATGCTCACCAAGCTTCATTTCAGTGCTAGGCATTCAAAGGGCACTAAGCATAGAGTGTGAAAACTGAGTTTCCTTGAGAGCTGCTTGGATGCCTGATGGTGTGTGAAGTTAGTGAGCCAAATGGAGTTGTTCTCCCACAAGAACCACTCGGCTGATCCTTCTTCAATATGCCCTTCACCAACATGCAGTGTTTCCTTGATTGAATTAGCTCTCACACCAATATTTGCGTCTAGAGCCTTTGCATTGAGGGCTATCTGAAAACGGCTGTGGTGCTGAAGTTGCCTGTGAATGTGGAGTTGGTGGCATGTGAAACCCGCATGTGGAGCATTCGTTTGTGTGGGATGCTCTACCAGTTTCATTCCTAGATAATGCACTCAAAGGTCACTAAGCATAGAGTGTGAAAACTGAGTTTCCTTGAGAGCTGCTTGGAAGCCTGATGGTGTGTGAAGTTAGTGAGCCAAATAGAGTTGTTCTCCCACAAGAACCACTCGGCTGATCCTTCTTCAATATGCCCTTCACCAACATGCAGTGTTTCCTTGATTGAATTAGCTCTCACACCAATATTTGCGTCTAGAGCCTTTGCATTGAGGTCTATCTGAAAACGGCTGTGGCGCTGAAGTTGCCTGTCAATGTGGAGTTGGTGGCATGTGAAACCCGCATGTGGAGCATTCGTTTGTGTGGGATGCTCACCAAGCTTTATTTCTGTAGTAGGTACTAGAAGGGCACTAAGCATAGAGTGTGAAAACTGAGTTTCCTTGAGAGCTGCTTGGATGCCTGATGGTGTGTGAAGTTAGTGAGCCAAATGGAGTTGTTCTCCCACAAGAACCACTCGGCTGATCCTTCTTCAATATGCCCTTCACCAACATGCAGTGTTTCCTTGATTGAATTAGCTCTCACACCAATATTTGCGTCTAGAGCCTTTGCATTGAGGGCTATCTGAAAACGGCTGTGGTGCTGAAGTTGCCTGTGAATGTGGAGTTGGTGGCATGTGAAACCCGCATGTGGAGCATTCGTTTGTGTGGGATGCTCTACCAGGTTCATTTCAGTCCTAGGTACTCAAACGGCACTAAGCATAGAGTGTGAAAACTGAGTTTCCTTGAGAGCTGCTTGGATGCCTGATGGTGTGTGAAGTTAGTGAGCCAAATGGAGTTGTTCTCCCACAAGAACCACTCGGCTGATCCTTCTTCAATATGCCCTTTACCGACAGGCAGAGTTTCCTTGATTGAATTAGCTCTCACACCAATATTTGCGTCTAGAGCCTTTGCATTGAGGGCTATCTGAAAACGGCTGTGGCGCTGAAGTTGCCTGTGAATGTGGAGTTGGTGGCATGTGAAACCCGCATGTGGAGCATTCGTTTGTGTGGGATGCTCTACCAGGTTCATTCCTAGATAATGCACTCAAAGGGCACTAAGCATAGAGTGTGAAAACTGAGTTTCCATGAGAGCTGCTTGGAAGCCTGATGGTGTGTGAAGTTAGTGAGCCAAATGGAGTTGTTCTCCCACAAGAACCACTCGGCTGATCCTTCTTCAATATGCCCTTCACCAACATGCAGTGTTTCCTTGATTGAATTAGCTCTCACACCAATATTTGCGTCTAGAGCCTTTGCATTGAGGGCTATCTGAAAACGGCTGTGGCGCTGAAGTTGCCTGTGAATGTGGAGTTGGTGGCATGTGAAACCCGCATGTGGAGCATTCGTTTGTGTGGGATGCTCTACCAGGTTCATTCCTAGATAATGCACTCAAAGGGCACTAAGCATAGAGTGTGAAAACTGAGTTTCCTTGAGAGCTGCTTGGAAGCCTGATGGTGTGTGAAGTTAGTGAGCCAAATGGAGTTGTTCTCCCACAAGAACCACTCGGCTGATCCTTCTTCAATATGCCCTTCACCAACATGCAGTGTTTCCTTGATTGAATTAGCTCTCACACCAATATTTGCGTCTAGAGCCTTTGCATTGAGGTCTATCTGAAAACGGCTGTGGCGCTGAAGTTTCCTGTCAATGTGGAGTTGGTGGCATGTGAAACCCGCATGTGGAGCATTCGTTTGTGTGGGATGCTAACCAAGCTTCATTTCAGTCCTAGGCACTCAAAGGGCACTAAGCATAGAGTGTGAAAACTAAGTTTGCATGAGAGCTGCTTGGAAGCCTGATGGTGTGTGAAGTTAGTGAGCCAAATGGAGTTGTTCTCCCACAAGAACCACTCGGCTGATCCTTCTTCAATATGCCCTTCACCAACATGCAGTGTTTCCTTGATTGAATTAGCTCTCACACCAATATTTGCGTCTAGAGCCTTTGCATTGAGGGCTATCTGAAAACGGCTGTGGTGCTGAAGTTGCCTTTCAATGTGGAGTTGGTGGCATGTGAAACCCACATGTGGAGCATTCGTTTGTGTGGGATGCTCTACCAGGTTCATTTCAGTCCTAGGTACTCAAAGGGCACTAAGCATAGAGTGTGAAAACTGAGTTTCCTTGAGAGCTGCTTGGAAGCCTGATGGTGTGTGAAGTTAGTGAGCCAAATGGAGTTGTTCTCCCACAAGAACCACTCGGCTGATCCTTCTTCAATATGCCCTTTACCGACAGGCAGAGTTTCCTTGATTGAATTAGCTCTCACACCAATATTTGCGTCTAGAGCCTTTGCATTGAGGGCTATCTGAAAACGGTTGTGGCGCTGAAGTTGCCTGTGAATGTGGAGTTGGTGGCATGTGAAACCCGCATGTGGAGCATTCGTTTGTGGGGGATGCTCTCCAAGCTTTATTTCAGTAGTAGGTACTAGAAGGGCACTAAGCATAGAGTGTGAAAACTGAGTTTCCTTGAGAGCTGCTTGGAAGCCTGATGGTGTGTGAAGTTAGTGAGCCAAATGGAGTTATTCTCCCACAAGAACCACTCGGCTGATCCTTCTTCAATATGCCCTTCACCAACATGCAGTGTTTCCTTGATTGAATTAGCTCTCACACAAATATTTGCGTCTAGAGCCTTTGCATTGAGGGCTATCTGAAAACGGCTGTGGTGCTGAAGTTGCCTGTGAATGTGGAGTTGGTGGCATGTGAAACCCGCATCTGGAGCATTCGTTTGTGTGGGATGCTCTACCAGGTTCATTCCTAGATAATGCACTCAAAGGGCACTAAGCATAGAGTGTGAAAACTGAGTTTCCATGAGAGCTGCTAGGAAGCCTGATGGTGTGTGAAGTTAGTGAGCCAAATGGAGTTGTTCTCCCACAAGAACCACTCGGCTGATCCTTCTTCAATATGCCCTTCACCAACATGCAGTGTTTCCTTGATTGAATTAGCTCTCACACCAATATTTGTGTCTAGAGCCTTTGCATTGAGGGCTATCTGAAAACGGCTGTGGTGCTGAAGTTGCCTGTGAATGTGGAGTTGGTGGCATGTGAAACCCGCATGTGGAGAATTCGTTTGTGTGGGATGCTCACCAAGCTTTATTTCTGTAGTAGGTACTAGAAGGGCACTAAGCATAGAGTGTGAAAACTGAGTTTCCTTGAGAGCTGCTTGGAAGCCTGATGGTTTGTGAAGTTAGTGAGCCAAATGGAGTTGTTCTCCCACAAGAACCACTCGGCCGATCCTTCTTCAATATGCCCTTCACCAACATGCAGTGTTTCCTTGATTGAATTACCTCTCACACCAATATTTGCATCTAGAGCCTTTGCATTGAGGGCTATCTGAAAACGGCTGTGGTGCTGAAGTTGCCTGTGAATGTGGAGTTGGTGGCATGTGAAACCCGCATGTGGAGCATTCGTTTGTGTGGGATGCTCACCAAGCTTCATTTCAGTCCTAGGCACTCAAAGGGCACTAAGCATAGAGTGTGAAAACTGAGTTTCCTTGAGAGCTGCTTGGAAGCCTGATGGTGTGTGAAGTTAGTGAGCCAAATGGAGTTGTTCTCCCACAAGAACCACTCAGCTGATCCTTCTGCAATATGCCCTTCACCGACATGCAGAGTTTCCTTGATTGAATTAGCTCTCACACCAATATTTGTGTCTAGAGCCTTTGCATTGAGGGCTATCTGAAAACGGCTGTGGTGCTGAAGTTGCCTGTGAATGTGGAGTTGGTGGCATGTGAAACCCGCATGTGGAGCATTCGTTTGTGTGGGATGCTCTACCAGGTTCATTTCAGTAGTAGGTACTAGAAGGGCACTAAGCATAGAGTGTGAAAACTGAGTTTCCTTGAGAGCTGCTTGGAAGCCTGATGGTGTGTGAAGTTAGTGAGCCAAATGGAGTTGTTCTCCCACAAAAAACCACTCGGCTGATCCTTCTTCAATATGCCCTTCACCAACATGCAGTGTTTCCTTGATTGAATTAGCTCTCACACCAATATTTGCGTCTAGAGCCTTTGCATTGAGGGCTATCTGAAAACGGCTGTGGCGTTGAAGTTGCCTGTGAATGTGGAGTTGGTGGCATGTGAAACCCGCATGTGGAGCATTCGTTTGTGTGGGATGCTCACCAAGATTTATTTCAGTAGTAGGTACTAGAAGGGCACTAAGCATAGAGTGTGAAAACTGAGTTTCCTTGAGAGCTGCTTGGAAGCCTGATGGTGTGTGAAGTTAGTGAGCCAAATGGAGTTGTTCTCCCACAAGAACCACTCGGCTGATCCTTCTTCAATATGCCCTTCACCGACATGCAGAGTTTCCTTGATTGTATTAGCTCTCACACCAATATTTGCGTCTAGAGCCTTTGCATTGAGGGCTATCTGAAAACGGCTGTGGCGCTGAAGTTGCCTGTGAATGTGGAGTTGGTGGCATGTGAAACCCGCATGTGGAGCATTCGTTTGTGTGGGATGCTCTACCAGGTTCATTCCTAGATAATGCACTCAAAGGGCACTAAGCATAGAGTGTGAAAACTGAGTTTGCATGAGAGCTGCTTGGAAGCCTGATGGTGTGTGAAGTTAGTGAGCCAAATGGAGTTATTCTCCCACAAGAACCACTCGGCTGATCCTTCTTCAATATGCCCTTCACCGACATGCAGAGTTTCCTTGATTGAATTATCCCCACACCAATATTTGCGTCTAGAGCCTTTGAATTGAGGGCTATTTGAAAACGGCTGTGGCGCTGAAGTTGCCTGAGAATGTGGAGTTGGTGGCATGTGAAACCCGCATGTGGAGCATTCGTTTGTGTGGGATGCTCTACCAGGTTCATTCCTAGATAATGCAGTCAAAGGGCACTAAGCATAGAGTGTGAAACTGAGTTTCCTTGAGAGCTGCTTGGAAGCCTGATGGTGTGTGAAGTTAGTGAGCCAAATGGAGTTGTTCTCCCACAAGAACCACTCGGCTGATCCTTCTTCAATATGCCCTTCACCAACATGCAGTGTTTCCTTGATTGAATTAGCTCTCACACCAATATTTGCGTCTAGAGCCTTTGCATTGAGGGCTATCTGAAAACGGCTGTGGCGCTGAAGTTGCCTGTGAATGTGGAGTTGGTGGCATGTGAAACCCGCATGTGGAGCATTCGTTTGTGTGGGATGCTCTACCAGGTTCATTCCTAGATAATGCACTCAAAGGGCACTAAGCATAGAGTGTGAAAACTGAGTTTCCTTGAGAGCTGCTTGGAAGCCTGATGGTGTGTGAAGTTAGTGAGCCAAATGGAGTTGTTCTCCCACAAGAACCACTCGGCTGATCCTTCTTCAATATGCCCTTCACCAACATGCAGTGTTTCCTTGATTGAATTAGCTCTCACACCAATATTTGCGTCTAGAGCCTTTGCATTGAGGGCTATCTGAAAACGGCTGTGGCACTGAAGTTGCCTGTCAATGTGGAGTTGGTGGCATGTGAAACCCGCATGTGGAGCATTCGTTTGTGTGGGATGCTCACCAAGCTTCATGTCATTCCTACGCACTCAAAGGGCACTTAGCATAGAGTGTGAAAACTGAGTTTCCTTGAGAGCTGCTTGGATGCCTGATGGTGTGTGAAGTTAGTGAGCCAAATGGAGTTGTTCTCCCACAAGAACCACTCGGCTGATCCTTCTTCAATATGCCCTTCACCAACATGCAGTGTTTCCTTGATTGAATTAGCTCTCACACCAATATTTGCGTCTAGAGCCTTTGCATTGAGGGCTATCTGAAAACGGCTGTGGTGCTGAAGTTGCCTGTGAATGTGGAGTTGGTGGCATGTGAAACCCGCATGTGGAGCATTCGTTTGTGTGGGATGCTCTACCAGTTTCATTCCTAGATAATGCACTCAAACGGCACTAAGCATAGAGTGTGAAAACTGAGTTTCCTTGAGAGCTGCTTGGAAGCCTGATGGTGTGTGAAGTTAGTGAGCCAAATAGAGTTGTTCTCCCACAAGAACCACTCGGCTGATCCTTCTTCAATATGCCCTTCACCAACATGCAGTGTTTCCTTGATTGAATTAGCTCTCACACCAATATTTGCGTCTAGAGCCTTTGCATTGAGGTCTATCTGAAAACGGCTGTGGCGCTGAAGTTGCCTGTCAATGTGGAGTTGGTGGCATGTGAAACCCGCATGTGGAGCATTCGTTTGTGTGGGATGCTCACCAAGCTTCATTTCAGTCCTAGGCACTCAAAGGGCACTAAGCATAGAGTGTGAAAACTGAGTTTCCTTGAGAGCTGCTTGGATGCCTGATGGTGTGTGAAGTTAGTGAGCCAAATGGAGTTGTTCTCCCACAAGAACCACTCGGCTGATCCTTCTTCAATATGCCCTTCACCAACATGCAGTGTTTCCTTGATTGAATTAGCTCTCACACCAATATTTGCGTCTAGAGCCTTTGCATTGAGGGCGATCTGAAAACGGCTGTGGTGCTGAAGTTGCCTGTGAATGTGGAGTTGGTGGCATGTGAAACCCGCATGTGGAGCATTCGTTTGTGTGGGATGCTCTACCAGGTTCATTTCAGTCCTAGGTACTCAAACGGCACTAAGCATAGAGTGTGAAAACTGAGTTTCCTTGAGAGCTGCTTGGATGCCTGATGGTGTGTGAAGTTAGTGAGCCAAATGGAGTTGTTCTCCCACAAGAACCACTCGGCTGATCCTTCTTCAATATGCCCTTTACCGACAGGCAGAGTTTCCTTGATTGAATTAGCTCTCACACCAATATTTGCGTCTAGAGCCTTTGCATTGAGGGCTATCTGAAAACGGCTGTGGCGCTGAAGTTGCCTGTGAATGTGGAGTTGGTGGCATGTGAAACCCGCATGTGGAGCATTCGTTTGTGTGGGATGCTCTGCCAGGTTCATTCCTAGATAATGCACTCAAAGGGCACTAAGCATAGAGTGTGAAAACTGAGTTTCCATGAGAGCTGCTTGGAAGCCTGATGGTGTGTGAAGTTAGTGAGCCAAATGGAGTTGTTCTCCCACAAGAACCACTCGGCTGATCCTTCTTCAATATGCCCTTCACCAACATGCAGTGTTTCCTTGATTGAATTAGCTCTCACACCAATATTTGCGTCTAGAGCCTTTGCATTGAGGGCTATCTGAAAACGGCTGTGGCGCTGAAGTTGCCTGTGAATGTGGAGTTGGTGGCTTGTGAAACCCGCATGTGGAGCATTCGTTTGTGTGGGATGCTCTACCAGGTTCATTCCTAGATAATGCACTCAAAGGGCACTAAGCATAGAGTGTGAAAACTGAGTTTCCTTGAGAGCTGCTTGGAAGCCTGATGGTGTGTGAAGTTAGTGAGCCAAATGGAGTTGTTCTCCCACAAGAACCACTCGGCTGATCCTTCTTCAATATGCCCTTCACCAACATGCAGTGTTTCCTTGATTGAATTAGCTCTCACACCAATATTTGCGTCTAGAGCCTTTGCATTGAGGTCTATCTGAAAACGGCTGTGGCGCTGAAGTTGCCTGTCAATGTGGAGTTGGTGGCATGTGAAACCCGCATGTGGAGCATTCGTTTGTGTGGGATGCTAACCAAGCTTCATTTCAGTCCTAGGCACTCAAAGGGCACTAAGCATAGAGTGTGAAAACTGAGTTTGCATGAGAGCTGCTTGGAAGCCTGATGGTGTGTGAAGTTAGTGAGCCAAATGGAGTTGTTCTCCCACAAGAACCACTCGGCTGATCCTTCTTCAATATGCCCTTCACCAACATGCAGTGTTTCCTTGATTGAATTAGCTCTCACACCAATATTTGCGTCTAGAGCCTTTGCATTGAGGGCTATCTGAAAACGGCTGTGGCACTGAAGTTGCCTGTCAATGTGGAGTTGGTGGCATGTGAAACCCGCATGTGGAGCATTCGTTTGTGTGGGATGCTCACCAAGCTTCATGTCATTCCTACGCACTCAAAGGGCACTTAGCATAGAGTGTGAAAACTGAGTTTCCTTGAGAGCTGCTTGGATGCCTGATGGTGTGTGAAGTTAGTGAGCCAAATGGAGTTGTTCTCCCACAAGAACCACTCGGCTGATCCTTCTTCAATATGCCCTTCACCAACATGCAGTGTTTCCTTGATTGAATTAGCTCTCACACCAATATTTGCGTCTAGAGCCTTTGCATTGAGGGCTATCTGAAAACGGCTGTGGTGCTGAAGTTGCCTGTGAATGTGGAGTTGGTGGCATGTGAAACCCGCATGTGGAGCATTCGTTTGTGTGGGATGCTCTACCAGTTTCATTCCTAGATAATGCACTCAAACGGCACTAAGCATAGAGTGTGAAAACTGAGTTTCCTTGAGAGCTGCTTGGAAGCCTGATGGTGTGTGAAGTTAGTGAGCCAAATAGAGTTGTTCTCCCACAAGAACCACTCGGCTGATCCTTCTTCAATATGCCCTTCACCAACATGCAGTGTTTCCTTGATTGAATTAGCTCTCACACCAATATTTGCGTCTAGAGCCTTTGCATTGAGGTCTATCTGAAAACGGCTGTGGCGCTGAAGTTGCCTGTCAATGTGGAGTTGGTGGCATGTGAAACCCGCATGTGGAGCATTCGTTTGTGTGGGATGCTCACCAAGCTTCATTTCAGTCCTAGGCACTCAAAGGGCACTAAGCATAGAGTGTGAAAACTGAGTTTCCTTGAGAGCTGCTTGGATGCCTGATGGTGTGTGAAGTTAGTGAGCCAAATGGAGTTGTTCTCCCACAAGAACCACTCGGCTGATCCTTCTTCAATATGCCCTTCACCAACATGCAGTGTTTCCTTGATTGAATTAGCTCTCACACCAATATTTGCGTCTAGAGCCTTTGCATTGAGGGCGATCTGAAAACGGCTGTGGTGCTGAAGTTGCCTGTGAATGTGGAGTTGGTGGCATGTGAAACCCGCATGTGGAGCATTCGTTTGTGTGGGATGCTCTACCAGGTTCATTTCAGTCCTAGGTACTCAAACGGCACTAAGCATAGAGTGTGAAAACTGAGTTTCCTTGAGAGCTGCTTGGATGCCTGATGGTGTGTGAAGTTAGTGAGCCAAATGGAGTTGTTCTCCCACAAGAACCACTCGGCTGATCCTTCTTCAATATGCCCTTTACCGACAGGCAGAGTTTCCTTGATTGAATTAGCTCTCACACCAATATTTGCGTCTAGAGCCTTTGCATTGAGGGCTATCTGAAAACGGCTGTGGCGCTGAAGTTGCCTGTGAATGTGGAGTTGGTGGCATGTGAAACCCGCATGTGGAGCATTCGTTTGTGTGGGATGCTCTGCCAGGTTCATTCCTAGATAATGCACTCAAAGGGCACTAAGCATAGAGTGTGAAAACTGAGTTTCCATGAGAGCTGCTTGGAAGCCTGATGGTGTGTGAAGTTAGTGAGCCAAATGGAGTTGTTCTCCCACAAGAACCACTCGGCTGATCCTTCTTCAATATGCCCTTCACCAACATGCAGTGTTTCCTTGATTGAATTAGCTCTCACACCAATATTTGCGTCTAGAGCCTTTGCATTGAGGGCTATCTGAAAACGGCTGTGGCGCTGAAGTTGCCTGTGAATGTGGAGTTGGTGGCTTGTGAAACCCGCATGTGGAGCATTCGTTTGTGTGGGATGCTCTACCAGGTTCATTCCTAGATAATGCACTCAAAGGGCACTAAGCATAGAGTGTGAAAACTGAGTTTCCTTGAGAGCTGCTTGGAAGCCTGATGGTGTGTGAAGTTAGTGAGCCAAATGGAGTTGTTCTCCCACAAGAACCACTCGGCTGATCCTTCTTCAATATGCCCTTCACCAACATGCAGTGTTTCCTTGATTGAATTAGCTCTCACACCAATATTTGCGTCTAGAGCCTTTGCATTGAGGTCTATCTGAAAACGGCTGTGGCGCTGAAGTTGCCTGTCAATGTGGAGTTGGTGGCATGTGAAACCCGCATGTGGAGCATTCGTTTGTGTGGGATGCTAACCAAGCTTCATTTCAGTCCTAGGCACTCAAAGGGCACTAAGCATAGAGTGTGAAAACTGAGTTTGCATGAGAGCTGCTTGGAAGCCTGATGGTGTGTGAAGTTAGTGAGCCAAATGGAGTTGTTCTCCCACAAGAACCACTCGGCTGATCCTTCTTCAATATGCCCTTCACCAACATGCAGTGTTTCCTTGATTGAATTAGCTCTCACACCAATATTTGCGTCTAGAGCCTTTGCATTGAGGGCTATCTGAAAACGGCTGTGGTGCTGAAGTTGCCTTTCAATGTGGAGTTGGTGGCATGTGAAACCCACATGTGGAGCATTCGTTTGTGTGGGATGCTCTACCAGGTTCATTTCAGTCCTAGGTACTCAAAGGGCACTAAGCATAGAGTGTGAAAACTGAGTTTCCTTGAGAGCTGCTTGGAAGCCTGATGGTGTGTGAAGTTAGTGAGCCAAATGGAGTTGTTCTCCCACAAGAACCACTCGGCTGATCCTTCTTCAATATGCCCTTTACCGACAGGCAGAGTTTCCTTGATTGAATTAGCTCTCACACCAATATTTGCGTCTAGAGCCTTTGCATTGAGGGCTATCTGAAAACGGTTGTGGCGCTGAAGTTGCCTGTGAATGTGGAGTTGGTGGCATGTGAAACCCGCATGTGGAGCATTCGTTTGTGGGGGATGCTCTCCAAGCTTTATTTCAGTAGTAGGTACTAGAAGGGCACTAAGCATAGAGTGTGAAAACTGAGTTTCCTTGAGAGCTGCTTGGAAGCCTGATGGTGTGTGAAGTTAGTGAGCCAAATGGAGTTATTCTCCCACAAGAACCACTCGGCTGATCCTTCTTCAATATGCCCTTCACCAACATGCAGTGTTTCCTTGATTGAATTAGCTCTCACACCAATATTTGCGTCTAGAGCCTTTGCATTGAGGGCTATCTGAAAACGGCTGTGGTGCTGAAGTTGCCTGTGAATGTGGAGTTGGTGGCATGTGAAACCCGCATCTGGAGCATTCGTTTGTGTGGGATGCTCTACCAGGTTCATTCCTAGATAATGCACTCAAAGGGCACTAAGCATAGAGTGTGAAAACTGAGTTTCCATGAGAGCTGCTAGGAAGCCTGATGGTGTGTGAAGTTAGTGAGCCAAATGGAGTTGTTCTCCCACAAGAACCACTCGGCTGATCCTTCTTCAATATGCCCTTCACCAACATGCAGTGTTTCCTTGATTGAATTAGCTCTCACACCAATATTTGTGTCTAGAGCCTTTGCATTGAGGGCTATCTGAAAACGGCTGTGGTGCTGAAGTTGCCTGTGAATGTGGAGTTGGTGGCATGTGAAACCCGCATGTGGAGAATTCGTTTGTGTGGGATGCTCACCAAGCTTTATTTCTGTAGTAGGTACTAGAAGGGCACTAAGCATAGAGTGTGAAAACTGAGTTTCCTTGAGAGCTGCTTGGAAGCCTGATGGTTTGTGAAGTTAGTGAGCCAAATGGAGTTGTTCTCCCACAAGAACCACTCGGCCGATCCTTCTTCAATATGCCCTTCACCAACATGCAGTGTTTCCTTGATTGAATTAGCTCTCACACCAATATTTGCATCTAGAGCCTTTGCATTGAGGGATATCTGAAAACGGCTGTGGCGCTGAAGTTGCCTGTGAATGTGGAGTTGGCGTCATGTGAAACCCGCATGTGGAGCATTCGTTTGTGTGGGATGCTCACCAAGATTTATTTCAGTAGTAGGTACTAGAAGGGCACTAAGCATAGAGTGTGAAAACTGAGTTTCCTTGAGAGCTGCTTGGAAGCCTGATGGTGTGTGAAGTTAGTGAGCCAAATGGAGTTGTTCTCCCACAAAAAACCACTCGGCTGATCCTTCTTCAATATGCCCTTCACCAACATGCAGTGTTTCCTTGATTGAATTAGCTCTCACACCAATATTTGCGTCTAGAGCCTTTGCATTGAGGGCTATCTGAAAACGGCTGTGGTGCTGAAGTTGCCTGTGAATGTGGAGTTGGTGGCATGTGAAACCCGCATGTGGAGCATTCGTTTGTGTGGGATGCTCACCAAGCTTCTTTTCAGTCCTAGGCACTCAAAGGGCACTAAGCATAGAGTGTGAAAACTGAGTTTCCTTGAGAGCTGTTTGGAAGCCTGATGGTGTGTGAAGTTAGTGAGCCAAATGGAGTTGTTCTCCCACAAGAACCACTCAGCTGATCCTTCTTCAATATGCCCTTCACCGACATGCAGAGTTTCCTTGATTGAATTAGCTCTCACACCAATATTTGTGTCTAGAGCCTTTGCATTGAGGGCTATCTGAAAACGGCTGTGGTGCTGAAGTTGCCTGTAAATGTGGAGTTGGTGGCATGTGAAACCCGCATGTGGAGCATTCGTTTGTGTGGGATGCTCTACCAGGTTCATTTCTAGATAATGCACTCAAAGGGCACTAAGCATAGAGTGTGAAAACTGAGTTTCCTTGAGAGCTGCTTGGAAGCCTGATGGTGTGTGAAGTTAGTGAGCCAAATGGAGTTGTTCTCCCACAAAAAACCACTCGGCTGATCCTTCTTCAATATGCCCTTCACCAACATGCAGTGTTTCCTTGATTGAATTAGCTCTCACACCAATATTTGCGTCTAGAGCCTTTGCATTGAGGGCTATCTGAAAACGGCTGTGGCGTTGAAGTTGCCTGTGAATGTGGAGTTGGTGGCATGTGAAACCCGCATGTGGAGCATTCGTTTGTGTGGGATGCTCACCAAGATTTATTTCAGTAGTAGGTACTAGAAGGGCACTAAGCATAGAGTGTGAAAACTGAGTTTCCTTGAGAGCTGCTTGGAAGCCTGATGGTGTGTGAAGTTAGTGAGCCAAATGGAGTTGTTCTCCCACAAGAACCACTCGGCTGATCCTTCTTCAATATGCCCTTCACCGACATGCAGAGTTTCCTTGATTGTATTAGCTCTCACACCAATATTTGCGTCTAGAGCCTTTGCATTGAGGGCTATCTGAAAATGGCTGTGGCGCTGAAGTTGCCTGTGAATGTGGAGTTGGTGGCATGTGAAACCCGCATGTGGAGCATTCGTTTGTGTGGGATGCTCTACCAGGTTCATTCCTAGATAATGCACTCAAAGGGCACTAAGCATAGAGTGTGAAAACTGAGTTTGCATGAGAGCTGCTTGGAAGCCTGATGGTGTGTGAAGTTAGTGAGCCAAATGGAGTTATTCTCCCACAAGAACCACTCGGCTGATCCTTCTTCAATATGCCCTTCACCAACATGCAGTGTTTCCTTGATTGAATTAGCTCTCACACCAATATTTGCGTCTAGAGCCTTTGCATTGAGGGCTATCTGAAAACGGCTGTGGTGCTGAAGTTGCCTGTGAATGTGGAGTTGGTGGCATGTGAAACCCGCATGTGGAGCATTCGTTTGTGTGGGATGCTCTACCAGGTTCATTCCTAGATAATGCACTCAAAGGGCACTAAGCATAGAGTGTGAAAACTGAGTTTCCTTGAGAGCTGCTTGGATGCCTGATGGTGTGTGAAGTTAGTGAGCCAAATGGAGTTGTTCTCCCACAAGAACCACTCGGCTGATCCTTCTTCAATATGCCCTTCACCAACATGCAGTGTTTCCTTGATTGAATTAGCTCTCACACCAATATTTGTGTCTAGAGCCTTTGCATTGAGGGCTATCTGAAAACGGCTGTGGTGCTGAAGTTGCCTGTGAATGTGGAGTTGGTGGCATGTGAAACCCGCATGTGGAGCATTCGTTTGTGTGGGATGCTCACCAAGCTTCATTTCAGTAGTAGGTACTAGAAGGGCACTAAGCATAGAGTGTGAAAACTGAGTTTCCTTGAGAGCTGCTTGGAAGCCTGATGGTGTGTGAAGTTAGTGAGCCAAATGGAGTTGTTCTCCCACAAAAAACCACTCGGCTGATCCTTCTTCAATATGCCCTTCACCAACATGCAGTGTTTCCTTGATTGAATTTGCTCTCACACCAATATTTGTGTCTATAGCCTTTGCATTGAGGGCTATCTGAAAACGGCTGTGGCGTTGAAGTTGCCTGTGAATGTGGAGTTGGTGGCATGTGAAACCCGCATGTGGAGCATTCGTTTGTGTGGGATGCTCACCAAGCTTCATTTCAGTCCTAGGCACTCAAAGGGCACTAAGCATAGAGTGTGAAAACTGAGTTTCCTTGAGAGCTGCTTGGAAGCCTGATGGTGTGTGAAGTTAGTGAGGCAAATGGAGTTGTTCTCCCACAAGAACCACTCGGCTGATCCTTCTTCAATATGCCCTTCACCGACATGCAGTGTTTCCTTGATTGAATTAGCTCTCACACCAATATTTGCGTCTAGAGCCTTTGCATTGAGGGCTATCTGAAAACGGCTGTGGCGCTGAAGTTGCCTGTGAATGTGGAGTTGGTGGCATGTGAAACCCGCATGTGGAGCATTCGTTTGTGTGGGATGCTCTACCAGGTTCATTCCTAGATAATGCACTCAAAGGGCACTAAGCATAGAGTGTGAAAACTGAGTTTCCTTGAGAGCTGCTTGGAAGCCTGATGGTGTGTGAAGTTAGTGAGCCAAATGGAGTTGTTCTCCCACAAGAACCACTCGGCTGATCCTTCTTCAATATGCCCTTCACCAACATGCAGTGTTTCCTTGATTGAATTAGCTCTCACACCAATATTTGCGTCTAGAGCCTTTGCATTGAGGGCTATCTGAAAACGGCTGTGGTGCTGAAGTTGCCTGTGAATGTGGAGTTGGTGGCATGTGAAACCCGCATGTGGAGCATTCGTTTGTGTGGGATGCTCACCAAGCTTCATTTCAGTAGTAGGTACTAGAAGGGCACTAAGCATAGAGTGTGAAAACTGAGTTTCCTTGAGAGCTGCTTGGAAGCCTGATGGTGTGTGAAGTTAGTGAGCCAAATGGAGTTGTTCTCCCACAAGAACCACTCGGCTGATCCTTCTTCAATATGCCCTTCACCGACATGCAGAGTTTCCTTGATTGTATTAGCTCTCACATCAATATTTGCGTCTAGAGCCTTTGCATTGAGGGCTATCTGAAAACGGCTGTGGCGCTGAAGTTGCCTGTGAATGTGGAGTTGGTGGCATGTGAAACCCGCATGTGGAGCATTCGTTTGTGTGGGATGCTCTACCAGGTTCATTCCTAGATAATGCACTCAAAGGGCACTAAGCATAGAGTGTGAAAATTGAGTTTGCATGAGAGCTGCTTGGAAGCCTGATGGTGTGTGAAGTTAGTGAGCCAAATGGAGTTATTCGCCCACAAGAACCACTCGGCTGATCCTTCTTCAATATGCCCTTCACCAACATGCAGTGTTTCCTTGATTGAATTAGCTCTCACACCAATATTTGCGTCTAGAGCCTTTGCATTGAGGGCTATCTGAAAACGGCTGTGGTGCTGAAGTTGCCTGTGAATGTGGAGTTGGTGGCATGTGAAACCCGCATGTGGAGCATTCGTTTGTGTGGGATGCTCTACCAGGTTCATTTCTAGATAATGCACTCAAAGGGCACTAAGCATAGAGTGTGAAAACTGAGTTTCCTTGAGAGCTGCTTGGATGCCTGATGGTGTGTGAAGTTAGTGAGCCAAATGGAGTTGTTCTCCCACAAGAACCACTCGGCTGATCCTTCTTCAATATGCCCTTCACCAACATGCAGTGTTTCCTTGATTGAATTAGCTCTCACACCAATATTTGTGTCTAGAGCCTTTGCATTGAGGGCTATCTGAAAACGGCTGTGGTGCTGAAGTTGCCTGTGAATGTGGAGTTGGTGGCATGTGAAACCCGCATGTGGAGCATTCGTTTGTGTGGGATGCTCTACCAGGTTCATTCCTAGATAATGCACTCAAAGGGCACTAAGCATAGAGTGTGAAAATTGAGTTTGCATGAGAGCTGCTTGGAAGCCTGATGGTGTGTGAAGTTAGTGAGCCAAATGGAGTTATTCGCCCACAAGAACCACTCGGCTGATCCTTCTTCAATATGCCCTTCACCAACATGCAGTGTTTCCTTGATTGAATTAGCTCTCACACCAATATTTGCGTCTAGAGCCTTTGCATTGAGGGCTATCTGAAAACGGCTGTGGTGCTGAAGTTGCCTGTGAATGTGGAGTTGGTGGCATGTGAAACCCGCATGTGGAGCATTCGTTTGTGTGGGATGCTCTACCAGGTTCATTTCTAGATAATGCACTCAAAGGGCACTAAGCATAGAGTGTGAAAACTGAGTTTCCTTGAGAGCTGCTTGGATGCCTGATGGTGTGTGAAGTTAGTGAGCCAAATGGAGTTGTTCTCCCACAAGAACCACTCGGCTGATCCTTCTTCAATATGCCCTTCACCAACATGCAGTGTTTCCTTGATTGAATTAGCTCTCACACCAATATTTGTGTCTAGAGCCTTTGCATTGAGGGCTATCTGAAAACGGCTGTGGTGCTGAAGTTGCCTGTGAATGTGGAGTTGGTGGCATGTGAAACCCGCATGTGGAGCATTCGTTTGTGTGGGATGCTCACCAAGCTTCATTTCAGTAGTAGGTACTAGAAGGGCACTAAGCATAGAGTGTGAAAACTGAGTTTCCTTGAGAGCTGCTTGGAAGCCTGATGGTGTGTGAAGTTAGTGAGCCAAATGGAGTTGTTCTCCCACAAAAAACCACTCGGCTGATCCTTCTTCAATATGCCCTTCACCAACATGCAGTGTTTCCTTGATTGAATTAGCTCTCACACCAATATTTGCGTCTAGAGCCTTTGCATTGAGGGCTATCTGAAAACGGCTGTGGCGTTGAAGTTGCCTGTGAATGTGGAGTTGGTGGCATGTGAAACCCGCATGTGGAGCATTCGTTTGTGTGGGATGCTCACCAAGATTTATTTCAGTAGTAGGTACTAGAAGGGCACTAAGCATAGAGTGTGAAAACTGAGTTTCCTTGAGAGCTGCTTGGAAGCCTGATGGTGTGTGAAGTTAGTGAGCCAAATGGAGTTGTTCTCCCACAAGAACCACTCGGCTGATCCTTCTTCAATATGCCCTTTACCGACAGGCAGAGTTTCCTTGATTGAATTAGCTCTCACACCAATATTTGCGTCTAGAGCCTTTGCATTGAGGGCTATCTGAAAACGGTTGTGGCGCTGAAGTTGCCTGTGAATGTGGAGTTGGTGGCATGTGAAACCCGCATGTGGAGCATTCGTTTGTGGGGGATGCTCTCCAAGCTTTATTTCAGTAGTAGGTACTAGAAGGGCACTAAGCATAGAGTGTGAAAACTGAGTTTCCTTGAGAGCTGCTTGGAAGCCTGATGGTGTGTGAAGTTAGTGAGCCAAATGGAGTTATTCTCCCACAAGAACCACTCGGCTGATCCTTCTTCAATATGCCCTTCACCAACATGCAGTGTTTCCTTGATTGAATTAGCTCTCACACCAATATTTGCGTCTAGAGCCTTTGCATTGAGGGCTATCTGAAAACGGCTGTGGTGCTGAAGTTGCCTGTGAATGTGGAGTTGGTGGCATGTGAAACCCGCATGTGGAGCATTCGTTTGTGTGGGATGCTCTACCAGGTTCATTCCTAGATAATGCACTCAAAGGGCACTAAGCATAGAGTGTGAAAACTGAGTTTCCATGAGAGCTGCTAGGAAGCCTGATGGTGTGTGAAGTTAGTGAGCCAAATGGAGTTGTTCTCCCACAAGAACCACTCGGCTGATCCTTCTTCAATATGCCCTTCACCAACATGCAGTGTTTCCTTGATTGAATTAGCTCTCACACCAATATTTGTGTCTAGAGCCTTTGCATTGAGGGCTATCTGAAAACGGCTGTGGTGCTGAAGTTGCCTGTGAATGTGGAGTTGGTGGCATGTGAAACCCGCATGTGGAGAATTCGTTTGTGTGGGATGCTCACCAAGCTTTATTTCTGTAGTAGGTACTAGAAGGGCACTAAGCATAGAGTGTGAAAACTGAGTTTCCTTGAGAGCTGCTTGGAAGCCTGATGGTTTGTGAAGTTAGTGAGCCAAATGGAGTTGTTCTCCCACAAGAACCACTCGGCCGATCCTTCTTCAATATGCCCTTCACCAACATGCAGTGTTTCCTTGATTGAATTGTCCCCCACACCAATATTTGCGTCTAGAGCCTTTGCATTGAGGGCTATCTGAAAACGGCTGTGGCGCTGAAGTTGCCTGTGAATGTGGAGTTGGTGGCATGTGAAACCCGCATGTGGAGCATTCGTTTGTGTGGGATGCTCACCAAGATTTATTTCAGTAGTAGGTACTAGAAGGGCACTAAGCATAGAGTGTGAAAACTGAGTTTCCTTGAGAGCTGCTTGGAAGCCTGATGGTGTGTGAAGTTAGTGAGCCAAATGGAGTTATTCTCCCACAAGAACCACTCGGCTGATCCTTCTTCAATATGCCCTTCACCGACATGCAGTGTTTCCTTGATTGAATTAGCTCTCACACCAATATTTGCGTCTAGAGCCTTTGCATTGAGGGCTATCTGAAAACGGCTGTGGTGCTGAAGTTGCCTGTGAATGTGGAGTTGGTGGCATGTGAAACCCGCATGTGGAGCATTCGTTTGTGTGGGATGCTCTACCAGGTTCATTCCTAGATAATGCACTCAAAGGGCACTAAGCATAGAGTGTGAAAACTGAGTTTCCTTGAGAGCTGCTTGGATGCCTGATGGTGTGTGAAGTTAGTGAGCCAAATGGAGTTGTTCTCCCACAAGAACCACTCGGCTGATCCTTCTTCAATATGCCCTTCACCAACATGCAGTGTTTCCTTGATTGAATTAGCTCTCACACCAATATTTGTGTCTAGAGCCTTTGCATTGAGGGCTATCTGAAAACGGCTGTGGTGCTGAAGTTGCCTGTGAATGTGGAGTTGGTGGCATGTGAAACCCGCATGTGGAGCATTCGTTTGTGTGGGATGCTCACCAAGCTTCATTTCAGTAGTAGTTACTAGAAGGGCACTAAGCATAGAGTGTGAAAACTGAGTTTCCTTGAGAGCTGCTTGGAAGCCTGATGGTGTGTGAAGTTAGTGAGCCAAATGGAGTTGTTCTCCCACAAAAAACCACTCGGCTGATCCTTCTTCAATATGCCCTTCACCAACATGCAGTGTTTCCTTGATTGAATTTGCTCTCACACCAATATTTGTGTCTATAGCCTTTGCATTGAGGGCTATCTGAAAACGGCTGTGGCGTTGAAGTTGCCTGTGAATGTGGAGTTGGTGGCATGTGAAACCCGCATGTGGAGCATTCGTTTGTGTGGGATGCTCACCAAGCTTCATTTCAGTCCTAGGCACTCAAAGGGCACTAAGCATAGAGTGTGAAAACTGAGTTTCCTTGAGAGCTGCTTGGAAGCCTGATGGTGTGTGAAGTTAGTGAGGCAAATGGAGTTGTTCTCCCACAAGAACCACTCGGCTGATCCTTCTTCAATATGCCCTTCACCGACATGCAGTGTTTCCTTGATTGAATTAGCTCTCACACCAATATTTGCGTCTAGAGCCTTTGCATTGAGGGCTATCTGAAAACGGCTGTGGCGCTGAAGTTGCCTGTGAATGTGGAGTTGGTGGCATGTGAAACCCGCATGTGGAGCATTCGTTTGTGTGGGATGCTCTACCAGGTTCATTCCTAGATAATGCACTCAAAGGGCACTAAGCATAGAGTGTGAAAATTGAGTTTGCATGAGAGCTGCTTGGAAGCCTGATGGTGTGTGAAGTTAGTGAGCCAAATGGAGTTATTCGCCCACAAGAACCACTCGGCTGATCCTTCTTCAATATGCCCTTCACCAACATGCAGTGTTTCCTTGATTGAATTAGCTCTCACACCAATATTTGCGTCTAGAGCCTTTGCATTGAGGGCTATCTGAAAACGGCTGTGGTGCTGAAGTTGCCTGTGAATGTGGAGTTGGTGGCATGTGAAACCCGCATGTGGAGCATTCGTTTGTGTGGGATGCTCTACCAGGTTCATTTCTAGATAATGCACTCAAAGGGCACTAAGCATAGAGTGTGAAAACTGAGTTTCCTTGAGAGCTGCTTGGATGCCTGATGGTGTGTGAAGTTAGTGAGCCAAATGGAGTTGTTCTCCCACAAGAACCACTCGGCTGATCCTTCTTCAATATGCCCTTCACCAACATGCAGTGTTTCCTTGATTGAATTAGCTCTCACACCAATATTTGTGTCTAGAGCCTTTGCATTGAGGGCTATCTGAAAACGGCTGTGGTGCTGAAGTTGCCTGTGAATGTGGAGTTGGTGGCATGTGAAACCCGCATGTGGAGCATTCGTTTGTGTGGGATGCTCTACCAAGCTTCATTTCAGTAGTAGGTACTAGAAGGGCACTAAGCATAGAGTGTGAAAACTGAGTTTCCTTGAGAGCTGCTTGGAAGCCTGATGGTGTGTGAAGTTAGTGAGCCAAATGGAGTTGTTCTCCCACAAAAAACCACTCGGCTGATCCTTCTTCAATATGCCCTTCACCAACATGCAGTGTTTCCTTGATTGAATTAGCTCTCACACCAATATTTGCGTCTAGAGCCTTTGCATTGAGGGCTATCTGAAAACGGCTGTGGCGTTGAAGTTGCCTGTGAATGTGGAGTTGGTGGCATGTGAAACCCGCATGTGGAGCATTCGTTTGTGTGGGATGCTCACCAAGATTTATTTCAGTAGTAGGTACTAGAAGGGCACTAAGCATAGAGTGTGAAAACTGAGTTTCCTTGAGAGCTGCTTGGAAGCCTGATGGTGTGTGAAGTTAGTGAGCCAAATGGAGTTGTTCTCCCACAAGAACCACTCGGGCCGATCCTTCTTCAATATGCCTTCACCAACATGCAGTGTTTCCTTGATTGAATTAGCTCTCACACCAATATTTGCATCTAGAGCCTTTGCATTGAGGGCTATCTGAAAACGGCTGTGGCGCTGAAGTTGCCTGTGAATGTGGAGTTGGTGTCATGTGAAACCCGCATGTGGAGCATTCGTTTGTGTGGGATGTTCTACCAGGTTCATTCCTAGATAATGCACTCAAAGGGCACTAAGCATAGAGTGTGAAAACTGAGTTTGCATGAGAGCTGCTTGGAAGCCTGATGGTGTGTGAAGTTAGTGAGCCAAATGGAGTTATTCTCCCACAAGAACACACTCGGCTGATCCTTCTTCAATATGCCCTTCACCAACATGCAGTGTTTCCTTGATTGAATTAGCTCTCACACCAATATTTGCGTCTAGAGCCTTTGCATTGAGGGCTATCTGAAAACGGCTGTGGTGCTGAAGTTGCCTGTATTGAATGTGGAGTTGGTGGCATGTGAAACCCGCATGTGGAGCATTCGTTTGTGTGGGATGCTCTACCAGGTTCATTCCTAGATAATGCACTCAAAGGGCACTAAGCATAGAGTGTGAAAACTGAGTTTCCTTGAGAGCTGCTTGGATGCCTGATGGTGTGTGAAGTTAGTGAGCCAAATGGAGTTGTTCTCCCACAAGAACCACTCGGCTGATCCTTCTTCAATATGCCCTTCACCAACATGCAGTGTTTCCTTGATTGAATTAGCTCTCACACCAATATTTGCGTCTAGAGCCTTTGCATTGAGGGCTATCTGAAAACGGCTGTGGTGCTGAAGTTGCCTGTGAATGTGGAGTTGGTGGCATGTGAAACCCGCATGTGGAGCATTCGTTTGTGTGGGATGCTCACCAAGCTTCATTTCAGTCCAGGCACTCAAAGGGCACTAAGCATAGAGTGTGAAAACTGAGTTTCCTTGAGAGCTGCTTGGAAGCCTGATGGTGTGTGAAGTTAGTGAGCCAAATGGAGTTGTTCTCCCACAAAAAACCACTCGGCTGATCCTTCTTCAATATGCCCTTCACCAACATGCAGTGTTTCCTTGATTGAATTAGCTCTCACACCAATATTTGCGTCTATAGCCTTTGCATTGAGGGCTATCTGAAAACGGCTGTGGCGTTGAAGTTGCCTGAGAATGTGGAGTTGGTGGCATGTGAAACCCGCATGTGGAGCATTCGTTTGTGTGGGATGCTCACCAAGCTTCATTTCAGTCCTAGGCACTCAAAGGGCACTAAGCATAGAGTGTGAAAACTGAGTTTCCTTGAGAGCTGCTTGGAAGCCTGATGGTGTGTGAAGTTAGTGAGCCAAATGGAGTTGTTCTCCCACAAGAACCACTCGGCTGATCCTTCTTCAATATGCCCTTCACCGACATGCAGTGTTTCCTTGATTGAATTAGCTCTCACACCAATATTTGCGTCTAGAGCCTTTGCATTGAGGGCTATCTGAAAACGGCTGTGGCGCTGAAGTTGCCTGTGAATGTGGAGTTGGTGGCATGTGAAACCCGCATGTGGAGCATTCGTTTTGTGTGGGATGCTCTACCAGGTTCATTCCTAGATAATGCACTCAAAGGGCACTAAGCATAGAGTGTGAAAACTGAGTTTCTTGAGAGCTGCTTGGAAGCCTGATGTGTGTGAAGTTAGTGAGCCAAATGGAGTTGTTCTCCCACAAGAACCACTCGGCTGATCCTTCTTCAATATGCCCTTCACCAACATGCAGTGTTTCCTTGATTGAATTAGCTCTCACACCAATATTTGCGTCTAGAGCCTTTGCATTGAGGTCTATCTGAAAACGGCTGTGGTGCTGAAGTTGCCTGTGAATGTGGAGTTGGTGGCATGTGAAACCCGCATGTGGAGCATTCGTTTGTGTGGGATGCTCACCAAGCTTCATTTCAGTCCTAGGCACTCAAAGGGCACTAAGCATAGAGTGTGAAAACTGAGTTTCCTTGAGAGCTGCTTGGAAGCCTGATGGTGTGTGAAGTTAGTGAGCCAAATGGAGTTGTTCTCCCACAAGAACCACTCGGCTGATCCTTCTTCAATATGCCCTTCACCCAACATGCAGAGTTTCCTTGATTGAATTAGCTCTCACACCAATATTTGCATCTAGAGCCTTTGCTTTTAGGGCTATCTGAAAACGGCTGTGGCGCTGAAGTTGCCTGTGAATGTGGAGTTGGTGGCATGTGAAACCCGCATGTGGAGCATTCGTTTGTGTGGGATGCTCTACCAGGTTCATTCTAGATAATGCACTCAAAAGGGCACTAAGCATAGAGTGTGAAAACTGAGTTTCCATGAGAGCTGCTAGGAAGCCTGATGGTGTGTGAAGTTAGTGAGCCAAATGGAGTTGTTCTCCCACAAGAACCACTCGGCTGATCCTTCTTCAATATGCCCTTCACCAACATGCAGTGTTTCCTTGATTGAATTAGCTCTCACACCAATATTTGCGTCTAGAGCCTTTGCATTGAGGGCTATCTGAAAACGGCTGTGGTGCTGAAGTTGCCTGTGAATGTGGAGTTTGAGGCATGTGAAACCCGCATGTGGAGCATTCGTTTGTGTGGGATGCTCACCAAGCTTCATTTCAGTCCAAGGCACTCAAAGGGCCACTAAGCATAGAGTGTGAAAACTGAGTTTCCTTGAGAGCTGCTTGGAAGCCTGATGGTGTGTGAAGTTAGTGAGCCAAATGGAGTTGTTCTCCCACAAAAAACCACGTCGGCTGATCCTTCTTCAATATGCCCTTCACCAACATGCAGTGTTTCCTTGATTGAATTAGCTCTCACACCAATATTTGCGTCTATAGCCTTTGCATTGAGGGCTATCTGAAAACGGCTGTGGCGTTGAAGTTGCCTGAGAATGTGGAGTTGGTGGCATGTGAAACCCGCATGTGGGAGCATTCGTTTGTGTGGGATGCTCACCAAGCTTCATTTCAGTCCTAGGCACTCAAAGGGCACTAAGCATAGAGTGTGAAAACTGAGTTTCTTGAGAGCTGCTTGGAAGCCTGATGGTGTGTGAAGTTAGTGAGCCAAATGGAGTTGTTCTCCCACAAGAACCACTCGGCTGATCCTTCTTCAATATGCCCTTCACCGACATGCAGTGTTTCCTTGATTGAATTAGCTCTCACACCAATATTTGCGTCTAGAGCCTTTGCATTGAGGGCTATCTGAAAACGGCTGTGGCGCTGAAGTTGCCTGTGAATGTGGAGTTGGTGGCATGTGAACCCGCATGTGGAGCATTCGTTTGTGTGGGATGCTCTACCAGGTTCATTCCTAGATAATGCACTCAAAGGGCACTAAGCATAGAGTGTGAAAACTGAGTTTCCTTGAGAGCTGCTTGGAAGCCTGATGGTGTGTGAAGTTAGTGAGCCAAATGGAGTTGTTCTCCCACAAGAACCACTCGGCTGATCCTTCTTCAATATGCCCTTCACCAACATGCAGTGTTTCCTTGATTGAATTAGCTCTCACACCAATATTTGCGTCTAGAGCCTTTGCATTGAGGTCTATCTGAAAACGGCTGTGTGCTGAAGTTGCCTGTGAATGTGGAGTTGGTGGCATGTGAAACCCGCATGTGGAGCATTCGTTTGTGTGGGATGCTCACCAAGCTTCATTTCAGTCCTAGGCACTCAAAGGGCACTAAGCATAGAGTGTGAAAACTGAGTTTCCTTGAGAGCTGCTTGGAAGCTGATGGTGTGTGAAGTTAGTGAGCCAAATGGAGTTGTTCTCCCACAAGAACCACTCGGCTGATCCTTCTTCAATATGCCCTTCAACCAACATGCAGAGTTTCCTTGATTGAATTAGCTCTCACACCAATATTTGCATCTAGAGCCTTTGCTTTTAGGGCTATCTGAAAACGGCTGTGGCGCTGAAGTTGCCTGTGAATGTGGAGTTGGTGGCATGTGAAACCCGCATGTGGAGCATTCGTTTGTGTGGGATGCTCTACCAGGTTCATTCCTAGATAATGCACTCAAAGGGCACTAAGCATAGAGTGTGAAAACTGAGTTTCCATGAGAGCTGCTTGGAAGCCTGATGGTGTGTGAAGTTAGTGAGCCAAATGGAGTTGTTCTCCCACAAGAACCACTCGGCTGATCCTTCTTCAATATGCCCTTCACCAACATGCAGTGTTTCCTTGATTGAATTAGCTCTCACACCAATATTTGCGTCTAGAGCCTTTGCATTGAGGGCTATCTGAAAACGGCTGTGGTGCTGAAGTTGCCTGTGAATGTGGAGTTGGAGGCATGTGAAACCCGCATGTGGAGCATTCGTTTGTGTGGGATGCTCACCAAGCTTTATTTCAGTAGTAGGTACTAGAAGGGCACTAAGCATAGAGTGTGACAACTGAGTTTCCTTGAGAGCTGCTTGGAAGCCTGATGGTGTGTGAAGTTAGTGAGCCAAATGGAGTTGTTCTCCCACAAGAACCACTCGGCTGATCCTTCTTCAATATGCCCTTCACCAACATGCAGTGTTTCCTTGATTGAATTAGCTCTCACACCAATATTTGCATCTAGAGCCTTTGCATTGAGGGCTATCTGAAAACGGCTGTGGCGCTGAAGTTGCCTGTGAATGTGGAGTTGGTGGCATGTGAAACCCGCATGTGGAGCATTCGTTTGTGTGGGATGTTCTTCCAGGTTCATTCCTAGATAATGCACTCAAAGGGCACTAAGCATAGAGTGTGAAAACTGAGTTTCCTTGAGAGCTGCTTGGAAGCCTGATGGTGTGTGAAGTAGTGAGCCAAATGGAGTTGTTCTCCCACAAGAACCAGTCGGCTGATCCTTCTTCAATATGCCCTTCACCAACATGCAGTGTTTCCTTGATTGAATTAGCTCTCACACCAATATTTGCGTCTAGAGCCTTTGCATTGAGGGCTATCTGAAAACGGCTGTGGTGCTGAAGTTGCCTGTGAATGTGGAGTTGGTGGCATGTGAAACCCGCATATGGAGCATTCATTTGTGTGGGATGCTCTACCAGGTTCATTCCTAGATAATGCACTCCGAGGGCACTAAGCATAGAGTGTGAAAACTGAGTTTCCTTGAGAGCTGCTTGGAAGCCTGATGGTGTGTGAAGTTAGTGAGCCAAATGGAGTTGTTCTCCCACAAGAACCACTCGGCTGATCCTTCTTCAATATGCCCTTCACCAACATGCAGTGTTTCCTTGATTGAATTAGCTCTCACACCAATATTTGCGTCTAGAGCCTTTGCATTGAGGGCTACCTGAAAACGGCTGTGGCGCTGAAGTTGCCCTGTGAATGTGGAGTTGGTGGCATGTGAAACCCGCATTTGGAGCATTCGTTTGTGTGGGATGCTCACCAAGCTTCATTTCAGTCCTAGGCACTCAAAGGGCACTAAGCATAGAGGGTAAAAAACTGATTTTCATTGAGAGCTGCTTGGATGCCTGATGGTGTGTGAAGTTAGTGAGCCAAATGGAGTTGTTCTCCCACAAGAACCACTCGGCTGATCCTTCTTCAATATGCCCTTCACCAACATGCAGTGTTTCCTTGATTGAATTAGCTCTCACACCAATATTTGCGTCTAGAGCCTTTGCATTGAGGGCTATCTGAAAATGGCTGTGGTGCTGAAGTTGCCTGTGAATGTGGAGTTGGTGGCATGTGAAACCCGCATGTGGAGAATTCGTTTGTGTGGGATGCTCACCAAGATTTATTTCAGTAGTAGGTACTAGAAGGGCACTAAGCATAGAGTGTGAAAACTGAGTTTCCTTGAGAGCTGCTTATAAGCTGATGGTGTGTGAAGTTAGTGAGCCAAATGGAGTTGTTCTCCCACAAGAACCACTTGGCTGATCCTTCTTCAATATGCCCTTCACCAACATGCAGTGTTTCCTTGATTGAATTAGCTCTCACACCAATATTTGCATCTAGAGCCTTTGCATTGAGGGCTATCTGAAAACGGCTGTGGCGCTTGAAGTTGCCTGTGAATGTGGAGTTGGTGGCATGTGAAACCCGCATGTGGAGCATTCGTTTGTGTGGGATGTTCTACCAGGTTCATTCCTAGATAATGCACTCAAAGGGCACTAAGCATAGAGTGTGAAAACTGAGTTTCCTTGAGAGCTGCTTGGAAGCCTGATGGTGTGTGAAGTTAGTGAGCCAAATGGAGTTGTTCTCCCCACAAAAAACCACTCGGCTGATCCTTCTTCAATATGCCCTTTCACCAACATGCAGTGTTTCCCTTGATTGAATTAGCTCTCACACCAATATTTGCGTCTAGAGCCTTTGCATCGAGGTCTATCTGAAAACGGCTGTGGCGCTGAAGTTGCCTGTGAATGTGGAGTTGGTGGCATGTGAAACCCGCATGTGGAGCATTCGTTTGTGTGGGATGCTCACCAAGCTTCATTTCAGTCCTAGGCACTCAAAGGGCACTAAGCCTACAGTGTGAAAACTGAGTTTCCTTGAGAGCTGCTTGGAAGCCTGATGGTGTGTGAAGTTAGTGAGCCAAATGGAGTTGTTCTCCCACAAGAACCACTCGGCTGATCCTTCTTCAATATGCCCTTCCCCAACATGCAGTGTTTCCTTGATTGAATTAGCTCTCACACCATATTTGCGTCTATAGCCTTTGCATTGAGGGCTATCTGAAAACGGCTGTGGTGCTGAAGTTGCCTGTGAATGTGGAGTTGGTGGCATGTGAAACCCGCATGTGGAGCATTCGTTTGTGTGGGATGCTCACCAAGATTTATTTCAGTAGTAGGTACTAGAAGGGCACTAAGCATAGAGTGTGAAAACTGAGTTTCCTTGAGAGCTGCTTATAAGCCTGATGGTGTGTGAAGTTAGTGAGCCAAATGGAGTTGTTCTCCCACAAAAAACCACTCGGCCGATCCTTCTTCAATATGCACTTCACCAACATGCAGTGTTTCCTTGATTGAATCAGCTCTCAAACCAATATTTGCATCTAGAGCCTTTGCATTGAGGGCTATCTGAAAACGGCTGTGGCGCTGAAGTTGCCTGTGAATGTGGAGTTGGTGTCATGTGAAACCCGCATGTGGAGCATTCGTTTGTGTGGGATGCTCACCAAGCTTCATTTCATTCCTAGGCATACAAAGGGCACTAAGCATAGAGTGTGAAAACTGAGTTTCCTTGAGAGCTGCTTGGAAGCCTGATGGTGTGTGAAGTTAGTGAGCCAAATGGAGTTGTTCTCCCACAAGAACCACTCGGCTGATCCTTCTTCAATATGCCCTTCACCAACATGCAGTGTTTCCTTGATTGAATTAGCTCTCACACCAATATTTGCGTCTAGAGCCTTTGCATTGAGGGTTATCTGAAAACGGCTGTGGCGCTGAAGTTGCCTGTGAATGTGGAGTTGGTGGCATGTGAAACCCGCATGTGGAGCATTCGTTTGTGTGGGATGCTCTACCAGGTTCATTTCAGTCCTAGGCACTCGAAGGGCACTAAGCATAGAGTGTGAAAAGTGAGTTTCCTTGAGAGCTGCTTGGAAGCCTGATGGTGTGTGAAGTTAGTGAGCCAAATGGAGTTGTTCTCCCACAAGAACCACTCGGCTGATCCTTCTTCAATATGCCCTTCACCAACATGCAGAGTTTCCTTGATTGAATAAGCTCTCACACCAATATTTGCGTCTAGAGCCTTTGCATTGAGGGTTATCTGAAAACGGCTGTGGCGCTGAAGTTGCCTGAGAATGTGGAGTTGCTGGCATGTGAAACCTGCATGTGGAGCATTCGTTTGTGTGGGATGCTCTACCAGGTTCATTCCTAGATAATGCACTCAAAGGGCACTAAGCATAGAGTGTGAAAACTGAGTTTCCTTGAGAGCTGCTTGGAAGCCTGATGGTGTGTGAAGTTAGTGAGCCAAATGGAGTTGTTCTCCCACAAGAACCAATTGGCTGATCCTTCTTCAATATGCCCTTCACCAACATGCAGTGTTTCCTTGATTGAATTAGCTCTCACACCAATATTTGCGTCTAGAGCCTTTGCATTGAGGGCTATCTGAAAACGGCTGTGGCGCTGAAGTTGCCTGTGAATGTGGAGTTGGTGGCATGTGAAACCCGCATGTCGAGCATTCGTTTGTGTGGGATGCTCACCAAGCTTCATTTCATTCCTAGGCACTCAAAGGGCACTAAGCATAGAGTGTGAAAACTGAGTTTCCTTGAGAGCTGCTTGGAAGCCTGATGGTGTGTGAAGTTAGTGAGCCAAATGGAGTTGTTCTCCCACAAGAACCACTCGGCTGATCCTTCTTCAATATGCCCTTCACCAACATGCAGTGTTTCCTTGATTGAATTAGCTCTCACACCAATATTTGCGTCTAGAGCCTTTGCATTGAGGGCTATCTGAAAACGGCTGTGGCGCTGAAGTTGCCTGTGAATGTGGAGTTGGTGGCATGTGAAACCCGCATGTGGAGCATTCGTTTGTGTTGGATGCTCTACCAGGTTCATTTCAGTCCTATTTACTCAAAGGGCACTAAGCATAGAGTGTGAAAACTGAGTTTCCTTGAGAGCTGCTTGGAAGCCTGATGGTGTGTGAAGTTAGTGAGCCAAATGGAGTTGTTCTCCCACAAGAACCACTCGGCTGAACCTTCTTCAATATGCCCTTCACCAACATGCAGAGTTTCCTTGATTGAATTAGCTCTCACACCAATATTTGCGTCTAGAGCCTTTGCATTGAGGGCTATCTGAAAACGGCTGTGGCGCTGAAGTTGCCTGTGAATGTGGAGTTGGTGGCATGTGAAACCCGCATGTGGAGCATTCGTTTGTGTGGGATGCTCTACCAGGTTCATTCCTAGATAATGCACTCAAAGGGCACTAAGCATAGAGTGTGAAAACTGAGTTTCCTTGAGAGCTGCTCGGAAGCCTGATGGTGTGTGAAGTTAGTGAGCCAAATGGAGTTTTTCTCCCACAAGAACCACTCGGCTGATCCTTCTTCAATATGCCCTTCACCAACATGCAGTGTTTCCTTGATTGAATTAGCTCTCACACCAATATTTGCGTCTAGAGCCTTTGCATTGAGGGCTATCTGAAAACGGCTGTGGCGCTGAAGTTGCCTGTGAATGTGGAGTTGGTGGCATGTGAAACCCGCATGTGGAGCATTCGTTTGTGTGGGATGCTCTACCAGGTTCATTCCTAGATAATGTACTCAAAGGGCACTAAGCATAGAGTGTGAAAACTGAGTTTCCTTGAGAGCTGCTTGGAAGCCTGATGGTGTGTGAAGTTAGTGAGCCAAATGGAGTTGTTCTCCCACAAGAACCACTCGGCTGATCCTTCTTCAATATGCCCTTCACCAACACGGAGTGTTTCCTTGATTGAATTAGCTCTCACACCAATATTTGCGTCTAGAGCCTTTGCATTGAGGGCTATCTGAAAACGGCTGTGGCGCTGAAGTTGCCTGTGAATGTGGAGTTGGTGGCATGTGAAACCCGCATGTGGAGCATTCGTTTGTGTGGGATGCTGTACCAGGTTCATTCCTAGATAATGCACTCAAAGGGCACTAAGCATAGAGTGTGAAAACTGAGTTTCCTTGAGAGCTGCTTGGAAGCCTGATGGTGTGTGAAGTTAGTGAGCCAAATGGAGTTGTTCTCCCACAAGAACCACTCGGCTGATCCTTCTTCAATATGCCCTTCACCAACATGCAGTGTTTCCTTGATTGAATTAGCTCTCACACCAATATTTGCGTCTAGAGCCTTTGCATTGAGGGCTATCTGAAAACGGCTGTGGCGCTGAAGTTGCCTGTCAATGTGGAGTTGGTGGCATGTGAAACCCGCATGTGGAGCATTCGTTTGTGTGGGATGCTCACCAAGATTCATTTCAGTCCTAGGCACTGAAAGGGCACTAAGCATAGAGTGTGAAAACTGAGTTTCCTTGAGAGCTGCTTGGAAGCCTGATGGTGTGTGAAGTTAGTGAGCCAAATGGAGTTGTTCTCCCACAAAAAACCACTCGGCTGATCCTTCTTCAATATGCCCTTCACCAACATGCAGTGTTTCCTTGATTGAATTGGCTCTCACACCAATATTTGCGTCTAGAGCCTTTGCATTGAGGGCTATCTGAAAACGGCTGTGGCGCTGAAGTTGCCTGTGAATGTGGAGTTGGTGGCATGTGAAACCCGCATGTGGAGCATTCGTTTGTGTGGGATGCTCTACCAGGTTCATTCCTAGATAATGCACTCAAAGGGCACTAAGCATAGAGTGTGAAAAGTGAGTTTCCTTGAGAGCTGCTTGGAAGCCTGATGGTGTGTGAAGTTAGTGAGCCAAATGGAGTTGTTCTCCCACAAGAACCACTCGGCTGATCCTTCTTCAATATGCCCTTCACCAACATGCAGTGTTTCCTTGATTGAATTAGCTCTCACACCAATATTTGCGTCTAGAGCCTTTGCATTGAGGGCTATCTGAAAACGGCTGTGGCGCTGAAGTTGCCTGTGAATGTGGAGTTGGTGGCATGTGAAACCCGCATGTGGAGCATTCGTTTGTGTGGGATGCTCTACCAGGTTCATTTCAGTCCTATTTACTCAAAGGGCACTAAGCATAGAGTGTGAAAACTGAGTTTCCTTGAGAGCTGCTTGGAAGCCTGATGGTGTGTGAAGTTAGTGAGCCAAATGGAGTTGTTCTCCCACAAGAACCACTCGGCTGATCCTTCTTCAATATGCCCTTCACCGACATGCAGAGTTTCCTTGATTGAATTAGCTCTCACACCAATATTTGCGTCTAGAGCCTTTGCATTGAGGGCTATCTGAAAACGGCTGTGGCGCTGAAGTTGCCTGTCAATGTGGAGTTGGTGGCATGTGAAACCCGCATGTGGAGCATTCGTTTGTGTGGGATGCTCACCAAGATTCATTTCAGTCCTAGGCACTGAAAGGGCACTAAGCATAGAGTGTGAAAACTGAGTTTCCTTGAGAGCTGCTTGGAAGCCTGATGGTGTGTGAAGTTAGTGAGCCAAATGGAGTTGTTCTCCCACAAGAACCACTCGGCTGATCCTTCTTCAATATGCCCTTAACCAACATGCAGTGTTTCCTTGATTGAATTAGCTCTCACACCAATATTTGCGTCTAGAGCCTTTGCATTGAGGGCTATCTGAAAACGGCTGTGGCGCTGAAGTTGCCTGTCAATGTGGAGTTGGTGGCATGTGAAACCCGCATGTGGAGCATTCGTTTGTGTGGGATGCTCACCAAGATTCATTTCAGTCCTAGGCACTGAAAGGGCACTAAGCATAGAGTGTGAAAACTGAGTTTCCTTGAGAGCTGCTTGGAAGCCTGATGGTGTGTGAAGTTAGTGAGCCAAATGGAGTTGTTCTCCCACAAAAAACCACTCGGCTGATCCTTCTTCAATATGCCCTTCACCAACATGCAGTGTTTCCTTGATTGAATTGGCTCTCACACCAATATTTGCGTCTAGAGCCTTTGCATTGAGGGCTATCTGAAAACGGCTGTGGCGCTGAAGTTGCCTGTGAATGTGGAGTTGGTGGCATGTGAAACCCGCATGTGGAGCATTCGTTTGTGTGAAATGCTCTACCAGGTTCATTCCTAGATAATGCACTCAAAGGGCACTAAGCATAGAGTGTGAAAACTGAGTTTCCTTGAGAGCTGCTTGGAAGCCTGATGGTGTGTGAAGTTAGTGAGCCAAATGGAGTTGTTCTCCCACAAGAACCACTCGGCTGATCCTTCTTCAATATGCCCTTCACCAACATGCAGTGTTTCCTTGATTGAATTAGCTCCCACACCAATATTTGCGTCTAGAGCCTTTGCATTGAGGGCTATCTGAAAACGGCTGTGGCGCTGAAGTTGCCTGTGAATGTGGAGTTGGTGGCATGTGAAACCCGCATGTGGAGCATTCGTTTGTGTGGGATGCTCTACCAGGTTCATTTCAGTCCTATTTACTCAAAGGGCACTAAGCATAGAGTGTGAAAACTGAGTTTCCTTGAGAGCTGCTTGGAAGCCTGATGGTGTGTGAAGTTAGTGAGCCAAATGGAGTTGTTCTCCCACAAGAACCACTCGGCTGATCCTTCTTCAATATGCCCTTCACCGACATGCAGAGTTTCCTTGATTGAATTAGCTCTCACACCAATATTTGCGTCTAGAGCCTTTGCATTGAGGGCTATCTGAAAACGGCTGTGGCGCTGAAGTTGCCTGTGAATGTGGAGTTGGTGGCATGTGAAACCCGCAAGTGGAGCATTCGTTTGTGTGGGATGCTCACCAAGCTTCATTTCATTCCTAGGCACTCAAAGGGCACTAAGCATAGAGTGTGAAAACTGAGTTTCCTTGAGAGCTGCTTGGAAGCCTGATGGTGTGTGAAGTTAGTGAGCCAAATGGAGTTGTTCTCCCACAAGAACCACTCGGCTGATCCTTCTTCAATATGCCCTTCACCAACATGCAGTGTTTCCTTGATTGAATTAGCTCTCACACCAATATTTGCGTCTAGAGCCTTTGCATTGAGGGCTATCTGAAAACGGCTGTGGCGCTGAAGTTGCCTGTGAATGTGGAGTTGGTGGCATGTGAAACCCGCATGTGGAGCATTCGTTTTGTGTGGGATGCTCTACCAGGTTCATTCCTAGATAATGCACTCAAAGGGCACTAAGCATAGAGTGTGAAAAGTGAGTTTCCTTGAGAGCTGCTTGGAAGCCTGATGGTGTGTGAAGTTAGTGAGCCAAATGGAGTTGTTCTCCCACAAGAACCACTCGGCTGATCCTTCTTCAATATGCCTTTCACCAACATGCAGTGTTTCCTTGATTGAATTAGCTCTCACACCAATATTTGCGTCTAGAGCCTTTGCATTGAGGGCTATCTGAAAACGGCTGTGGCGCTGAAGTTGCCTGTGAATGTGGAGTTGGTGGCATGTGAAACCCGCATGTGGAGCATTCGTTTGTGTGGGATGCTCTACCAGGTTCATTTCAGTCCTATTTACTCAAAGGGCACTAAGCATAGAGTGTGAAAACTGAGTTTCCTTGAGAGCTGCTTGGAAGCCTGATGGTGTGTGAAGTTAGTGAGCCAAATGGAGTTGTTCTCCCACAAGAACCACTCGGCTGATCCTTCTTCAATATGCCCTTCACCGACATGCAGAGTTTCCTTGATTGAATTAGCTCTCACACCAATATTTGCGTCTAGAGCCTTTGCATTGAGGGCTATCTGAAAACGGCTGTGGCGCTGAAGTTGCCTGTGAATGTGGAGTTGGTGGCATGTGAAACCCGCATGTGGAGCATTCGTTTGTGTGGGATGCTCTACCAGGTACATTTCAGTCCTATTTACTCAAAGGGCACTAAGCATAGAGTGTGAAAACTGAGTTTCCTTGAGAGCTGCTTGGAAGCCTGATGGTGTGTGAAGTTAGTGAGCCAAATGGAGTTGTTCTCCCACAAGAACCACTCGGCTGATCCTTCTTCAATATGCCCTTCACCGACATGCAGAGTTTCCTTGATTGAATTAGCTCTCACACCAATATTTGCGTCTAGAGCCTTTGCATTGAGGGCTATCTGAAAACGGCTGTGGCGCTGAAGTTGCCTGTGAATGTGGAGTTGGTGGCATGTGAAACCCGCATGTGGAGCATTCGTTTGTGTGGGATGCTCTACCAGGTTCATTCCTAGATAATGCACTCAAAGGGCACTAAGCATAGATTGTGAAAACTGAGTTTCCTTGAGAGCTGCTTGGAAGCCTGATGGTGTGTGAAGTTAGTGAGCCAAATGGAGTTGTTCTCCCACAAAAAACCACTCGGCTGATCCTTCTTCAATATGCCCTTCACCAACATGCAGTGTTTCCTTGATTGAATTAGCTCTCACACCAATATTTGCGTCTAGAGCCTTTGCATTGAGGGCTATCTGAAAACGGCTGTGGCGCTGAAGTTGCCTGTGAATGTGGAGTTGGTGGCATGTGAAACCCGCAAGTGGAGCATTCGTTTGTGTGGGATGCTCACCAAGCTTCACTTCATTCCTAGGCACTTAAAGGGCACTAAGCATAGAGTGTGAAAACTGAGTTTCCTTGAGAGCTGCTTGGAAGCCTGATGGTGTGTGAAGTTAGTGAGCCAAATGGAGTTGTTCTCCCACAAGAACCACTCGGCTGATCCTTCTTCAATATGCCCTTCACCAACATGCAGTGATTCCTTGATTGAATTAGCTCTCACACCAATATTTGCGTCTAGAGCCTTTGCATTGAGGGCTATCTGAAAATGGCTGTGGCGCTGAAGTTGCCTGTGAATGTGGAGTTGGTGGCATGTGAAACCCGCATGTGGAGCATTCGTTTGTGTGGGATGCTCTACCAGGTTCATTTCAGTCCTATTTACTCAAAGGGCACTAAGCATAGAGTGTGAAAACTGAGTTTCCTTGAGAGCTGCTTGGAAGCCTGATGGTGTGTGAAGTTAGTGAGCCAAATGGAGTTGTTCTCCCACAAGAACCACTCGGCTGATCCTTCTTCAATATGCCCTTCACCGACATGCAGAGTTTCCTTGATTGAATTAGCTCTCACACCAATATTTGCGTCTAGAGCCTTTGCATTGAGGGCTATCTGAAAACGGCTGTGGCGCTGAAGTTGCCTGTGAATGTGGAGTTGGTGGCATGTGAAACCCGCATGTGGAGCATTCGTTTGTGTGGAATGCTCTACCAGGTTCATTTCAGTCCTATTTACTCAAAGGGCACTAAGCATAGAGTGTGAAAACTGAGTTTCCTTGAGAGCTGCTTGGAAGCCTGATGGTGTGTGAAGTTAGTGAGCCAAATGGAGTTGTTCTCCCACAAGAACCACTCGGCTGATCCTTCTTCAATATGCCCTTCACCGACATGCAGAGTTTCCTTGATTGAATTAGCTCTCACACCAATATTTGCGTCTAGAGCCTTTGCATTGAGGGCTATCTGAAAACGGCTGTGGCGCTGAAGTTGCCTGTGAATGTGGAGTTGGTGGCATGTGAAACCCGCATGTGGAGCATTCGTTTGTGTGGGATGCTCTACCAGGTTCATTCCTAGATAATGCACTCAAAGGGCACTAAGCATAGAGTGTGAAAACTGAGTTTCCTTGAGAGCTGCTTGGAAGCCTGATGGTGTGTGAAGTTAGTGAGCCAAATGGAGTTGTTCTCCCACAAAAAACCACTCGGCTGATCCTTCTTCAATATGCCCTTCACCAACATGCAGTGTTTCCTTGATTGAATTAGCTCTCACACCAATATTTGCGTCTAGAGCCTTTGCATCGAGGGCTATCTGAAAACGGCTGTGGAGCTGAAGTTGCCTGTGAATGTGGAGTTGGTGGCATGTGAAACCCGCATGTAGAGCATTTGTTTGTGTGGGATGCTCACCAAGCTTCATTTCATTCCTAGGCACTCAACGGGCACTAAGCATAGAGTGTGAAAACTGAGTTTCCTTGAGAGCTGCTTGGAAGCCTGATGGTGTGTGAAGTTAGTGAGCCAAATGGAGTTGTTCTCCCACAAGAACCACTCGGCTGATCCTTCTTCAATATGCCCTTCACCAACATGCAGTGTTTCCTTGATTGAATTAGCTCTCACACCAATATTTGCGTCTAGAGCCTTTGCATTGAGGGCTATCTGAAAACGGCTGTGGCGCTGAAGTTGCCTGTGAATGTGGAGTTGGTGGCATGTGAAACCCGCATGTGGAGCATTCGTTTGTGTGGAATGCTCTACCAGGTTCATTTCAGTCCTATTTACTCAAAGGGCACTAAGCATAGAGTGTGAAAACTGAGTTTCCTTGAGAGCTGCTTGGAAGCCTGATGGTGTGTGAAGTTAGTGAGCCAAATGGAGTTGTTCTCCCACAAGAACCACTCGGCTGATCCTTCTTCAATATGCCCTTCACCCACACGCAGAGTTCCTTGATTGAATTAGCTCTCACACCAATATTTGCGTCTAGAGCCTTTGCATTGAGGGCTATCTGAAAACGGCTGTGGCGCTGAAGTTGCCTGTGAATGTGGAGTTGGTGGCATGTGAAACCCGCATGTAGAGCATTCGTTTGTGTGGGATGCTCTACCAGGTTCATTTCAGTCCTATTTACTCATAGGGCACTAAGCATAGAGTGTGAAAACTGAGTTTCCTTGAGAGCTGCTTGGAAGCCTGATGGTGTGTGAAGTTAGTGAGCCAAATGGAGTTGTTCTCCCACAAGAACCACTCGGCTGATCCTTCTTCAATATGCCCTTCACCCTCATGCAGAGTTTCCTTGATTGAATTAGCTCTCACACCAATATTTGCGTCTAGAGCCTTTGCATTGAGGGCTATCTGAAAACGGCTGTGGCGCTGAAGTTGCCTGTGAATGTGGAGTTGGTGGCATGTGAAACCCGCATGTGGAGCATTCGTTTGTGTGGGATGCTCTACCAGGTTCATTCCTAGATAATGCACTCAAAGGGCACTAAGCATAGAGTGTGCAAACTGAGTTTCCTTGAGAGCTGCTTGGAAGCCTGATGGTGTGTGAAGTTAGTGAGCCAAATGGAGTTGTTCTCCCACAAGAACCACTCGGCTGATCCTTCTTCAATATGCCCTTCACCAACATGCAGTGTTTCCTTGATTGAATTAGCTCTCACACCAATATTTGCGTCTAGAGCCTTTGCATTGAGGGCTATCTGAAAACGGCTGTGGCGCTGAAGTTGCCTGTGAATGTGGAGTTGGTGTCATGTGAAACCCGCATGTGGAGCATTCGTTTGTGTGGGATGCTCTCCAAGCTTCATTTCAGTCCCAGGCACTCAAAGGGCACTAAGCATAGAGTGTGAAAACTGAGTTTCCTTGAGAGCTGCTTGGAAGCCTGATGGTGTGTGAAGTTAGTGAGCCAAATGGAGTTGTTCTCCCACAAGAACCACTCGGCTGATCCTTCTTCAATATGCCCTTCACCGACATGCAGAGTTTCCTTGATTGAATTAGCTCTCACACCAATATTTGCGTCTAGAGCCTTTGCATTGAGGGCTATCTGAAAACGGCTGTGGCGCTGAAGTTGCCTGTGAATGTGGAGTTGGTGGCATGTGAAACCCGCATGTGGAGCATTCGTTTGTGTGGGATGCTCTACCAGGTTCATTCCTAGATAATGCACTCAAAGGGCACTAAGCATAGATTGTGAAAACTGAGTTTCCTTGAGAGCTGCTTGGAAGCCTGATGGTGTGTGAAGTTAGTGAGCCAAATGGAGTTGTTCTCCCACAAAAAACCACTCGGCTGATCCTTCTTCAATATGCCCTTCACCAACATGCAGTGTTTCCTTGATTGAATTAGCTCTCACACCAATATTTGCGTCTAGAGCCTTTGCATCGAGGGCTATCTGAAAACGGCTGTGGCGCTGAAGTTGCCTGTGACTGTGGAGTTGGTGGCATGTGAAACCCGCATGTAGAGCATTCGTTTGTGTGGGATGCTCACCAAGCTTCATTTCATTCCTAGGCACTCAAAGGGCACTAAGCATAGAGTGTGAAAACTGAGTTTCCTTGAGAGCTGCTTGGAAGCCTGATGGTGTGTGAAGTTAGTGAGCCAAATGGAGTTGTTCTCCCACAAGAACCACTCGGCTGATCCTTCTTCAATATGCCCTTCACCAACATGCAGTGTTTCCTTGATTGAATTAGCTCTCACACCAATATTTGCGTCTAGAGCCTTTGCATTGAGGGCTATCTGAAAACGGCTGTGGCGCTGAAGTTGCCTGTGAATGTGGATTTGGTGGCATGTGAAACCCGCATGTGGAGCATTCGTTTGTGTGGAATGCTCTACCAGGTTCATTTCAGTCCTATTTACTCAAAGGGCACTAAGCATAGAGTGTGAAAACTGAGTTTCCTTGAGAGCTGCTTGGAAGCCTGATGGTGTGTGAAGTTAGTGAGCCAAATGGAGTTGTTCTCCCACAAGAACCACTCGGCTGATCCTTCTTCAATATGCCCTTCAACCACACGCAGAGTTACTTGATTGAATTAGCTCTCACACCAATATTTGCGTCTAGAGCCTTTGCATTGAGGGCTATCTGAAAACGGCTGTGGCGCTGAAGTTGCCTGTGAATGTGGAGTTGGTGGCATGTGAAACCCGCATGTAGAGCATTCGTTTGTGTGGGATGCTCTACCAGGTTCATTTCAGTCCTATTTACTCAAAGGGCACTAAGCATAGAGTGTGAAAACTGAGTTTCCTTGAGAGCTGCTTGGAAGCCTGATGGTGTGTGAAGTTAGTGAGCCAAATGGAGTTGTTCTCCCACAAGAACCACTCGGCTGATCCTTCTTCAATATGCCCTTAACCAACATGCAGCGTTTCCTTGATTGAATTAGCTCTCACACCAATATTTGCGTCTAGAGCCTTTGCATTGAGGGCTATCTGAAAACGGCTGTGGCGCTGAAGTTGCCTGTGAATGTGGAGTTGGTGGCATGTGAAACCCGCATGTGGAGCATTCGTTTGTGTGGGATGCTCTACCAGGTTCATTCCTAGATAATGCACTCAAAGGGCACTAAGCATAGAGTGTGAAAAGTGAGTTTCCTTGAGAGCTGCTTGGAAGCCTGATGGTGTGTGAAGTTAGTGAGCCAAATGGAGTTGTTCTCCCACAAGAACCACTCGGCTGATCCTTCTTCAATATGCCCTTCACCAACATGCAGTGTTTCCTTGATTGAATTAGCTCTCACACCAATATTTGCGTCTAGAGCCTTTGCATTGAGGGCTATCTGAAAACGGCTGTGGCGCTGAAGTTGCCTGTGAATGTGGATTTGGTGGCATGTGAAACCCGCATGTGGAGCATTCGTTTGTGTGGAATGCTCTACCAGGTTCATTTCAGTCCTATTTACTCAAAGGGCACTAAGCATAGAGTGTGAAAAGTGAGTTTCCTTGAGAGCTGCTTGGAAGCCTGATGGTGTGTGAAGTTAGTGAGCCAAATGGAGTTGTTCTCCCACAAGAACCACTCGGCTGATCCTTCTTCAATATGCCCTTCACCAACATGCAGTGTTTCCTTGATTGAATTAGCTCTCACACCAATATTTGCGTCTAGAGCCTTTGCATTGAGGGCTATCTGAAAACGGCTGTGGCGCTGAAGTTGCCTGTGAATGTGGAGTTGGTGGCATGTGAAACCCGCATGTGGAGCATTCGTTTGTGTGGGATGCTCTACCAGGTTCATTTCAGTCCTATTTACTCAAAGGGCACTAAGCATAGAGTGTGAAAACTGAGTTTCCTTGAGAGCTGCTTGGAAGCCTGATGGTGTGTGAAGTTAGTGAGCCAAATGGAGTTGTTCTCCCACAAGAACCACTCGGCTGATCCTTCTTCAATATGCCCTTCACCGACATGCAGAGTTTCCTTGATTGAATTAGCTCTCACACCAATATTTGCGTCTAGAGCCTTTGCATTGAGGGCTATCTGAAAACGGCTGTGGCGCTGAAGTTGCCTGTCAATGTGGAGTTGGTGGCATGTGAAACCCGCATGTGGAGCATTCGTTTGTGTGGGATGCTCACCAAGATTCATTTCAGTCCTAGGCACTGAAAGGGCACTAAGCATAGAGTGTGAAAACTGAGTTTCCTTGAGAGCTGCTTGGAAGCCTGATGGTGTGTGAAGTTAGTGAGCCAAATGGAGTTGTTCTCCCACAAGAACCACTCGGCTGATCCTTCTTCAATATGCCCTTCACCAACATGCAGTGTTTCCTTGATTGAATTAGCTCTCACACCAATATTTGCGTCTAGAGCCTTTGCATTGAGGGCTATCTGAAAACGGCTGTGGCGCTGAAGTTGCCTGTCAATGTGGAGTTGGTGGCATGTGAAACCCGCATGTGGAGCATTCGTTTGTGTGGGATGCTCACCAAGATTCATTTCAGTCCTAGGCACTGAAAGGGCACTAAGCATAGAGTGTGAAAACTGAGTTTCCTTGAGAGCTGCTTGGAAGCCTGATGGTGTGTGAAGTTAGTGAGCCAAATGGAGTTGTTCTCCCACAAAAAACCACTCGGCTGATCCTTCTTCAATATGCCCTTCACCAACATGCAGTGTTTCCTTGATTGAATTGGCTCTCACACCAATATTTGCGTCTAGAGCCTTTGCATTGAGGGCTATCTGAAAACGGCTGTGGCGCTGAAGTTGCCTGTGAATGTGGAGTTGGTGGCATGTGAAACCCGCATGTGGAGCATTCGTTTGTGTGGGATGCTCTACCAGGTTCATTCCTAGATAATGCACTCAAAGGGCACTAAGCATAGAGTGTGAAAAGTGAGTTTCCTTGAGAGCTGCTTGGAAGCCTGATGGTGTGTGAAGTTAGTCAGCCAAATGGAGTTGTTCTCCCACAAGAACCACTCGGCTGATCCTTCTTCAATATGCCCTTCACCAACATGCAGTGTTTCCTTGATTGAATTAGCTCCCACACCAATATTTGCGTCTAGAGCCTTTGCATTGAGGGCTATCTGAAAACGGCTGTGGCGCTGAAGTTGCCTGTGAATGTGGAGTTGGTGGCATGTGAAACCCGCATGTGGAGCATTCGTTTGTGTGGGATGCTCTACCAGGTTCATTTCAGTCCTATTTACTCAAAGGGCACTAAGCATAGAGTGTGAAAACTGAGTTTCCTTGAGAGCTGCTTGGAAGCCTGATGGTGTGTGAAGTTAGTGAGCCAAATGGAGTTGTTCTCCCACAAGAACCACTCGGCTGATCCTTCTTCAATATGCCCTTCACCGACATGCAGAGTTTCCTTGATTGAATTAGCTCTCACACCAATATTTGCGTCTAGAGCCTTTGCATTGAGGGCTATCTGAAAACGGCTGTGGCGCTGAAGTTGCCTGTGAATGTGGAGTTGGTGGCATGTGAAACCCGCAAGTGGAGCATTCGTTTGTGTGGGATGCTCACCAAGCTTCATTTCATTCCTAGGCACTCAAAGGGCACTAAGCATAGAGTGTGAAAACTGAGTTTCCTTGAGAGCTGCTTGGAAGCCTGATGGTGTGTGAAGTTAGTGAGCCAAATGGAGTTGTTCTCCCACAAGAACCACTCGGCTGATCCTTCTTCAATATGCCCTTCACCAACATGCAGTGTTTCCTTGATTGAATTAGCTCTCACACCAATATTTGCGTCTAGAGCCTTTGCATTGAGGGCTATCTGAAAACGGCTGTGGCGCTGAAGTTGCCTGTGAATGTGGAGTTGGTGGCATGTGAAACCCGCATGTGGAGCATTCGTTTGTGTGGGATGCTCTACCAGGTTCATTCCTAGATAATGCACTCAAAGGGCACTAAGCATAGAGTGTGAAAAGTGAGTTTCCTTGAGAGCTGCTTGGAAGCCTGATGGTGTGTGAAGTTAGTGAGCCAAATGGAGTTGTTCTCCCACAAGAACCACTCGGCTGATCCTTCTTCAATATGCCTTTCACCAACATGCAGTGTTTCCTTGATTGAATTAGCTCTCACACCAATATTTGCGTCTAGAGCCTTTGCATTGAGGGCTATCTGAAAACGGCTGTGGCGCTGAAGTTGCCTGTGAATGTGGAGTTGGTGGCATGTGAAACCCGCATGTGGAGCATTCGTTTGTGTGGGATGCTCTACCAGGTTCATTTCAGTCCTATTTACTCAAAGGGCACTAAGCATAGAGTGTGAAAACTGAGTTTCCTTGAGAGCTGCTTGGAAGCCTGATGGTGTGTGAAGTTAGTGAGCCAAATGGAGTTGTTCTCCCACAAGAACCACTCGGCTGATCCTTCTTCAATATGCCCTTCACCGACATGCAGAGTTTCCTTGATTGAATTAGCTCTCACACCAATATTTGCGTCTAGAGCCTTTGCATTGAGGGCTATCTGAAAACGGCTGTGGCGCTGAAGTTGCCTGTGAATGTGGAGTTGGTGGCATGTGAAACCCGCATGTGGAGCATTCGTTTGTGTGGGATGCTCTACCAGGTACATTTCAGTCCTATTTACTCAAAGGGCACTAAGCATAGAGTGTGAAAACTGAGTTTCCTTGAGAGCTGCTTGGAAGCCTGATGGTGTGTGAAGTTAGTGAGCCAAATGGAGTTGTTCTCCCACAAGAACCACTCGGCTGATCCTTCTTCAATATGCCCTTCACCGACATGCAGAGTTTCCTTGATTGAATTAGCTCTCACACCAATATTTGCGTCTAGAGCCTTTGCATTGAGGGCTATCTGAAAACGGCTGTGGCGCTGAAGTTGCCTGTGAATGTGGAGTTGGTGGCATGTGAAACCCGCATGTGGAGCATTCGTTTGTGTGGGATGCTCTACCAGGTTCATTCCTAGATAATGCACTCAAAGGGCACTAAGCATAGATTGTGAAAACTGAGTTTCCTTGAGAGCTGCTTGGAAGCCTGATGGTGTGTGAAGTTAGTGAGCCAAATGGAGTTGTTCTCCCACAAAAAACCACTCGGCTGATCCTTCTTCAATATGCCCTTCACCAACATGCAGTGTTTCCTTGATTGAATTAGCTCTCACACCAATATTTGCGTCTAGAGCCTTTGCATTGAGGGCTATCTGAAAACGGCTGTGGCGCTGAAGTTGCCTGTGAATGTGGAGTTGGTGGCATGTGAAACCCGCAAGTGGAGCATTCGTTTGTGTGGGATGCTCACCAAGCTTCACTTCATTCCTAGGCACTTAAAGGGCACTAAGCATAGAGTGTGAAAACTGAGTTTCCTTGAGAGCTGCTTGGAAGCCTGATGGTGTGTGAAGTTAGTGAGCCAAATGGAGTTGTTCTCCCACAAGAACCACTCGGCTGATCCTTCTTCAATATGCCCTTCACCAACATGCAGTGATTCCTTGATTGAATTAGCTCTCACACCAATATTTGCGTCTAGAGCCTTTGCATTGAGGGCTATCTGAAAACGGCTGTGGCGCTGAAGTTGCCTGTGAATGTGGAGTTGGTGGCATGTGAAACCCGCATGTGGAGCATTCGTTTGTGTGGGATGCTCTACCAGGTTCATTTCAGTCCTATTTACTCAAAGGGCACTAAGCATAGAGTGTGAAAACTGAGTTTCCTTGAGAGCTGCTTGGAAGCCTGATGGTGTGTGAAGTTAGTGAGCCAAATGGAGTTGTTCTCCCACAAGAACCACTCGGCTGATCCTTCTTCAATATGCCCTTCACCGACATGCAGAGTTTCCTTGATTGAATTAGCTCTCACACCAATATTTGCGTCTAGAGCCTTTGCATTGAGGGCTATCTGAAAACGGCTGTGGCGCTGAAGTTGCCTGTGAATGTGGAGTTGGTGGCATGTGAAACCCGCATGTCGAGCATTCGTTTGTGTGGAATGCTCTACCAGGTTCATTTCAGTCCTATTTACTCAAAGGGCACTAAGCATAGAGTGTGAAAACTGAGTTTCCTTGAGAGCTGCTTGGAAGCCTGATGGTGTGTGAAGTTAGTGAGCCAAATGGAGTTGTTCTCCCACAAGAACCACTCGGCTGATCCTTCTTCAATATGCCCTTCACCGACATGCAGAGTTTCCTTGATTGAATTAGCTCTCACACCAATATTTGCGTCTAGAGCCTTTGCATTGAGGGCTATCTGAAAACGGCTGTGGCGCTGAAGTTGCCTGTGAATGTGGAGTTGGTGGCATGTGAAACCCGCATGTGGAGCATTCGTTTGTGTGGGATGCTCTACCAGGTTCATTCCTAGATAATGCACTCAAAGGGCACTAAGCATAGAGTGTGAAAACTGAGTTTCCTTGAGAGCTGCTTGGAAGCCTGATGGTGTGTGAAGTTAGTGAGCCAAATGGAGTTGTTCTCCCACAAAAAACCACTCGGCTGATCCTTCTTCAATATGCCCTTCACCAACATGCAGTGTTTCCTTGATTGAATTAGCTCTCACACCAATATTTGCGTCTAGAGCCTTTGCATCGAGGGCTATCTGAAAACGGCTGTGGAGCTGAAGTTGCCTGTGAATGTGGAGTTGGTGGCATGTGAAACCCGCATGTAGAGCATTTGTTTGTGTGGGATGCTCACCAAGCTTCATTTCATTCCTAGGCACTGAAAGGGCACTAAGCATAGAGTGTGAAAACTGAGTTTCCTTGAGAGCTGCTTGGAAGCCTGATGGTGTGTGAAGTTAGTGAGCCAAATGGAGTTGTTCTCCCACAAGAACCACTCGGCTGATCCTTCTTCAATATGCCCTTCACCAACATGCAGTGTTTCCTTGATTGAATTAGCTCTCACACCAATATTTGCGTCTAGAGCCTTTGCATTGAGGGCTATCTGAAAACGGCTGTGGCGCTGAAGTTGCCTGTGAATGTGGAGTTGGTGGCATGTGAAACCCGCATGTGGAGCATTCGTTTGTGTGGAATGCTCTACCAGGTTCATTTCAGTCCTATTTACTCAAAGGGCACTAAGCATAGAGTGTGAAAACTGAGTTTCCTTGAGAGCTGCTTGGAAGCCTGATGGTGTGTGAAGTTAGTGAGCCAAATGGAGTTGTTCTCCCACAAGAACCACTCGGCTGATCCTTCTTCAATATGCCCTTCACCCACACGCAGAGTTCCTTGATTGAATTAGCTCTCACACCAATATTTGCGTCTAGAGCCTTTGCATTGAGGGCTATCTGAAAACGGCTGTGGCGCTGAAGTTGCCTGTGAATGTGGAGTTGGTGGCATGTGAAACCCGCATGTAGAGCATTCGTTTGTGTGGGATGCTCTACCAGGTTCATTTCAGTCCTATTTACTCAAAGGGCACTAAGCATAGAGTGTGAAAACTGAGTTTCCTTGAGAGCTGCTTGGAAGCCTGATGGTGTGTGAAGTTAGTGAGCCAAATGGAGTTGTTCTCCCACAAGAACCACTCGGCTGATCCTTCTTCAATATGCCCTTCACCCACATGCAGAGTTTCCTTGATTGAATTAGCTCTCACACCAATATTTGCGTCTAGAGCCTTTGCATTGAGGGCTATCTGAAAACGGCTGTGGCGCTGAAGTTGCCTGTGAATGTGGAGTTGGTGGCATGTGAAACCCGCATGTGGAGCATTCGTTTGTGTGGGATGCTCTACCAGGTTCATTCCTAGATAATGCACTCAAAGGGCACTAAGCATAGAGTGTGCAAACTGAGTTTCCTTGAGAGCTGCTTGGAAGCCTGATGGTGTGTGAAGTTAGTGAGCCAAATGGACTTGTTCTCCCACAAGAACCACTCGGCTGATCCTTCTTCAATATGCCCTTCACCAACATGCAGTGTTTCCTTGATTGAATTAGCTCTCACACCAATATTTGCGTCTAGAGCCTTTGCATTGAGGGCTATCTGAAAACGGCTGTGGCGCTGAAGTTGCCTGTGAATGTGGAGTTGGTGTCATGTGAAACCCGCATGTGGAGCATTCGTTTGTGTGGGATGCTCTCCAAGCTTCATTTCAGTCCCAGGCACTCAAAGGGCACTAAGCATAGAGTGTGAAAACTGAGTTTCCTTGAGAGCTGCTTGGAAGCCTGATGGTGTGTGAAGTTAGTGAGCCAAATGGAGTTGTTCTCCCACAAGAACCACTCGGCTGATCCTTCTTCAATATGCCCTTCACCGACATGCAGAGTTTCCTTGATTGAATTAGCTCTCACACCAATATTTGCGTCTAGAGCCTTTGCATTGAGGGCTATCTGAAAACGGCTGTGGCGCTGAAGTTGCCTGTGAATGTGGAGTTGGTGGCATGTGAAACCCGCATGTGGAGCATTCGTTTGTGTGGGATGCTCTACCAGGTTCATTCCTAGATAATGCACTCAAAGGGCACTAAGCATAGATTGTGAAAACTGAGTTTCCTTGAGAGCTGCTTGGAAGCCTGATGGTGTGTGAAGTTAGTGAGCCAAATGGAGTTGTTCTCCCACAAAAAACCACTCGGCTGATCCTTCTTCAATATGCCCTTCACCAACATGCAGTGTTTCCTTGATTGAATTAGCTCTCACACCAATATTTGCGTCTAGAGCCTTTGCATCGAGGGCTATCTGAAAACGGCTGTGGCGCTGAAGTTGCCTGTGACTGTGGAGTTGGTGGCATGTGAAACCCGCATGTAGAGCATTCGTTTGTGTGGTATGCTCACCAAGCTTCATTTCATTCCTAGGCACTCAAAGGGCACTAAGCATAGAGTGTGAAAACTGAGTTTCCTTGAGAGCTGCTTGGAAGCCTGATGGTGTGTGAAGTTAGTGAGCCAAATGGAGTTGTTCTCCCACAAGAACCACTCGGCTGATCCTTCTTCAATATGCCCTTCACCAACATGCAGTGTTTCCTTGATTGAATTAGCTCTCACACCAATATTTGCGTCTAGAGCCTTTGCATTGAGGGCTATCTGAAAACGGCTGTGGCGCTGAAGTTGCCTGTGAATGTGGATTTGGTGGCATGTGAAACCCGCATGTGGAGCATTCGTTTGTGTGGAATGCTCTACCAGGTTCATTTCAGTCCTATTTACTCAAAGGGCACTAAGCATAGAGTGTGAAAACTGAGTTTCCTTGAGAGCTGCTTGGAAGCCTGATGGTGTGTGAAGTTAGTGAGCCAAATGGAGTTGTTCTCCCACAAGAACCACTCGGCTGATCCTTCTTCAATATGCCCTTCAACCACACGCAGAGTTACTTGATTGAATTAGCTCTCACACCAATATTTGCGTCTAGAGCCTTTGCATTGAGGGCTATCTGAAAACGGCTGTGGCGCTGAAGTTGCCTGTGAATGTGGAGTTGGTGGCATGTGAAACCCGCATGTAGAGCATTCGTTTGTGTGGGATGCTCTACCAGGTTCATTTCAGTCCTATTTACTCAAAGGGCACTAAGCATAGAGTGTGAAAACTGAGTTTCCTTGAGAGCTGCTTGGAAGCCTGATGGTGTGTGAAGTTAGTGAGCCAAATGGAGTTGTTCTCCCACAAGAACCACTCGGCTGATCCTTCTTCAATATGCCCTTAACCAACATGCAGCGTTTCCTTGATTGAATTAGCTCTCACACCAATATTTGCGTCTAGAGCCTTTGCATTGAGGGCTATCTGAAAACGGCTGTGGCGCTGAAGTTGCCTGAGAATGTGGAGTTGGTGGCATGTGAAACCCGCATGTGGAGCATTCGTTTGTGTGGGATGCTCTACCAGGTTCATTCCTAGATAATGCACTCAAAGGGCACTAAGCATAGAGTGTGAAAACTGAGTTTCCTTGAGAGCTGCTTGGAAGCCTGATGGTGTGTGAAGTTAGTGAGCCAAATGGAGTTGTTCTCCCACAAGAACCACTCGGCTGATCCTTCTTCAATATGCCCTTCACCAACATGCAGTGTTTCCTTGATTGAATTAGCTCTCACACCAATATTTGCGTCTAGAGCCTTTGCATTGAGGGCTATCTGAAAACGGCTGTGGCGCTGAAGTTGCCTGTGAATGTGGAGTTGGTGTCATGTGAAACCCGCATGTGGAGCATTCGTTTGTGTGGGATGCTCTCCAAGCTTCATTTCAGTCCCAGGCACTCAAAGGAAACTAAGCATAGAGTGTGAAAACTGAGTTTCCTTGAGAGCTGCTTGGAAGCCTGATGGTGTGTGAAGTTAGTGAGCCAAATGGAGTTGTTCTCCCACAAGAACCAATTGGCTGATCCTTCTTCAATATGCCCTTCACCAACATGCAGTGTTTCCTTGATTGAATTAGCTCTCACACCAATATTTGCGTCTAGAGCCTTTGCATTGAGGGCTATCTGAAAACGGCTGTGGAACTGAAGTTGCCTGTGAATGTGGAGTTGGTGGCATGTGAAACCCGCATGTGGAGCATTCGTTTGTGTGGGATGCTCACCAAGATTCATTTCAGTCCTAGGCACCGAAAGGGCACTAAGCATAGAGTGTGAAAACTGAGTTTCCTTGAGAGCTGCTTGGAAGCCTGATGGTGTGTGAAGTTAGTGAGCCAAATGGAGTTGTTCTCCCACAAGAACCACTCGGCTGATCCTTCTTCAATATGCCCTTCACCAACATGCAGTGTTTCCTTGATTGAATTGGCTCTCACACCAATATTTGCGTCTAGAGCCTTTGCATTGAGGGCTATCTGAAAACGGCTGTGGCGCTGAAGTTGCCTGTGAATGTGGAGTTGGTGGCATGTGAAACCCTCATGTGGAGCATTCGTTTGTGTGGGATGCTCTACCAGGTTCATTCCTAGATAATGCACTCAAAGGGCACTAAGCATAGAGTGTGAAAACTGAGTTTCCGTGAGAGCTGCTTGGAAGCCTGATGGTGTGTGAAGTTAGTGAGCCAAATGGAGTTGTTCTCCCACAAAAAACCACTCGGCTGATCCTTCTTCAATATGCCCTTCACCAACATGCAGTGTTTCCTTGATTGAATTAGCTCTCACACCAATATTTGCGTCTAGAGCCTTTGCATCGAGCGCTATCTGAAAACGGCTGTGGAGCTGAAGTTTCCTGTGAATGTGGAGTTGGTGGCATGTGAAACCCGCATGTGGAGCATTCGTTTGTGTGGGATGCTCAACAAGCTTCATGTCAGTCCTAGGCACTCAAAGGGCACGAAGCATAGAGTGTGAAAACTGAGTTTCCTTGAGAGCTGCTTGGAAGCCTGATGGTGTGTGAAGTTAGTGAGTCAAATGGAGTTGTTCTCCCACAAGAACGACTCGGCTGATCCTTATTCAATATGCCCTTCACCAACATGCAGTGTTTCCTTGATTGAATTAGCTCTCACACCAATATTTGCGTCTAGAGCCTTTGCATTGAGGGCTATCTGAAAACGGCTGTGGCGCTGAAGTTGCCTGTGAATGTGGAGTTGGTGGCATGTGAAACCCGCATGTGGAGCATTCGTTTGTGTGGGATGCTCACCAAGCTTCATTTCAGTCCTAGGTACTCAAAGGGCACTAAGCATAGAGTGTGAAAACTGAGTTTCCTTGAGAGCTGCTTGGAAGCCTGATGGTGTGTGAAGTTAGTGAGCCAAATGGAGTTGTTCTCCCATAAGAACCACTCGGCTGATCCTTCTTCAATATGCCCTTCACCAACATGCAGTGTTTCCTTGATTGAATTAGCTCTCACACCAATATTTGCGTCTAGAGCCTTTGCATTGAGGGCTATCTGAAAATGGCTGTGGCGCTGAAGTTGCCTGTGAATGTGGAGTTGGTGGCATGTGAAACCCGCATGTAGAGCATTCGTTTGTGTGGGATGCTCACCAAGCTTCACTTCATTCCTAGGCACTCAAAGGGAACTAAGCATAGAGTGTGAAAACTGAGTTTCCTTGAGAGCTGCTTGGAAGCCTGATGGTGTGTGAAGTTAGTGAGCCAAATGGAGTTGTTCTCCCACAAGAACCACTCGGCTGATCCTTCTTCAATATGCCCTTCACCAACATGCAGTGTTTCCTTGATTGAATTAGCTCTCACACCAATATTTGCGTCTAGAGCCTTTGCATTGAGGGCTATCTGAAAACGGCTGTGGCACTGAAGTTGCCTGTGAATGTGGAGTTGGTGGCATGTGAAACCCGCAAGTGGAGCATTCGTTTGTGTGGGATGCTCACCAAGCTTCATTTCATTCCTAGGCACTCAAAGGGCACTAAGCATAGAGTGTGAAAACTGAGTTTCCTTGAGAGCTGCTTGGAAGCCTGATGGTGTGTGAAGTTAGTGAGCCAAATGGAGTTGTTCTCCCACAGAAAACCGCTCGGCTGATCCTTCTTCAATATGCCCTTCACCAACATGCAGTGTTTCCTTGATTGAATTGGCTCTCACACCAATATTTGCGTCTAGAGCCTTTGCATTGAGGGCTATCTGAAAACGGCTGTGGCGCTGAAGTTGCCTGTGAATGTGGAGTTGGTGGCATGTGAAACCTGCATGTGGAGCATTCGTTTGTGTGGGATGCTCTACCAGGTTCATTCCTAGATAATGCACTCAAAGGGCACTAAGCATAGAGTGTGAAAAGTGAGTTTCCTTGAGAGCTGCTTGGAAGCCTGATGGTGTGTGAAGTTAGTGAGCCAAATGAAGTTGTTCTCCCACAAGAACCACTCGGCTGATCCTTCTTCAATATGCCCTTCACCAACATGCAGTGTTTCCTTGATTGAATTAGCTCTCACACCAATATTTGCGTCTAGAGCCTTTGCATTGAGGGCTATCTGAAAACAGCTGTGGTGCTGAAGTTGCCTGTAAATGTGGAGTTGGTGGCATGTGAAACCCGCATGTGGAGCATTCGTTTGTGTGGGATGCTCTACCAGGTTCATTCCTAGATAATGCACTCAAAGGGCACTAAGCATAGAGTGTGAAAAGTGAGTTTCCTTGAGAGCTGCTTGGAAGCCTGATGGTGTGTGAAGTTAGTGAGCCAAATGGAGTTGTTCTCCCACAAGAACCACTCGGCTGATCCTTCTTCAATATGCCCTTCACCAACATGCAGTGTTTCCTTGATTGAATTAGCTCTCACACCAATATTTGCATCTAGAGCCTTTGCATTGAGGGCTATCTGAAAACGGCTGTGGCGCTGAAGTTGCCTGTGAATGTGGAGTTGGTGGCATGTGAAACCCGCATGTGGAGCATTCGTTTGTGTGGGATGCTCTACCAGGTTCATTCCTAGATAATGCACTCAAAGGGCACTAAGCATAGAGTGTGAAAACTGAGTTTCCTTGAGAGCTGCTTGGAAGCCTGATGGTGTGTGAAGTTACTGAGTCAAATGGAGTTGTTCTCCCACAAGAACCACTCGGCTGATCCTTCTTCAATATGCCCTTCACCAACATGCAGTGTTTCCTTGTTTGAATTAGCTCTCACACCAATATTTGCGTCTAGAGCCTTTGCATTGAGGGCTATCTAAAAACGGCTGTGGCGCTGAAGTTGCCTGTGAATGTGGAGTTGGTGGCATGTGAAAACCGCATGTGGAGCATTCGTTTGTGTGGGATGCTCTACCAGGTTCATTCCTAGATAATGCACTCAAAGGGCACTAAGCATAGAGTGTGAAAACTGAGTTTCCTTGAGAGCTGCTTGGAAGCCTGATGGTGTGTGAAGTTAGTGAGCCAAATGGAGTTGTTCTCCCACAAGAACCACTCGGCTGATCCTTCTTCAATATGCCCTTCACCAACATGCAGTGTTTCCTTGATTGAATTAGCTCTCACACCAATATTTGCGTCTAGAGCCTTTGCATTGAGGGCTATCTGAAAAAAAGCTGTGGCGCTGAAGTTGCCTGTGAATGTGGAGTTGGTGGCATGTGAAACCCGCAAGTGGAGCATTCGTTTGTGTGGGATGTTCAACCAGGTTCATTCCTAGATAATGCACTCAAAGGGCACTAAGCATAGAGTGTGAAAACTGAGTTTCCTTGAGAGCTGCTTGGAAGCCTGATGGTGTGTGAAGTTAGTGAGTCACATGCAGTTGTTCTCCCACAAGAACCACTCGGCTGATCCTTCTTCAATATGCCCTTCAGCAACATGCATGTTTCCTTGATTGAATTAGCTCTCACACCAATATTTGCGTCTAGAGCCTTTGCATTGAGGGCTATCTGAAAACGGCTGTGGCGCTGAAGTTGCCTGTGAATGTGGAGTTGGTGGCATGTGAAACCCGCATGAGGAGCATTCGTTTGTGTGGGATGCTCTACCAGGTTCATTCCTAGATAATGCACTCAAAGGGCACTAAGCATAGAGTGTGAAAACTGAGTTTCCTTGAGAGCTGCTTGGAAGCCTGATGGTGTGTGAAGTTAGTGAGCCAAATGGAGTTGTTCTCCCACAAGAACCACTCGGCTGATCCTTCTTCAATATGCCCTTCACCAACATGCAGTTTTTGCTTGATTGAATTAGCTCTCACACCAATATTTGCATCTAGAGCCTTTGCATTGAGGGCTATCTGAAAACGGCTGTGACGCTGAAGTTGCCTGAGAATGTGGAGTTGGTGGCATGTGAAACCCGCATGTGGAGCATTCGTTTGTGTGGGATGCTCACCAAGCTTCATTTCACTCCTAGGCACTCAAAGGGCACTAAGCATAGAGTGTGAAAACTGAGTTTCCTTGAGAGCTGCTTGGAAGCCTGATGGTGTGTGAAGTTAGTGAGTCAAATGGAGTTGTTCTCCCACAAAAAACCACTCGGCTGATCCTTCTTCAATATGCCCTTCACCAACATGCAGTGTTTCCTTGATTGAATTAGCTCTCACACCAATATTTGCGTCTAGAGCCTTTGCATTGAGGGCTATCTGAAAAAAAGCTGTGGCGCTGAAGTTGCCTGTGAATGTGGAGTTGGTGGCATGTGAAACCCGCAAGTGGAGCATTCGTTTGTGTGGGATGTTCAACCAGGTTCATTCCTAGATAATGCACTCAAAGGGCACTAAGCATAGAGTGTGAAAACTGAGTTTCCTTGAGAGCTGCTTGGAAGCCTGATGGTGTGTGAAGTTAGTGAGTCACATGCAGTTGTTCTCCCACAAGAACCACTCGGCTGATCCTTCTTCAATATGCCCTTCAGCAACATGCATGTTTCCTTGATTGAATTAGCTCTCACACCAATATTTGCGTCTAGAGCCTTTGCATTGAGGGCTATCTGAAAACGGCTGTGGCGCTGAAGTTGCCTGTGAATGTGGAGTTGGTGGCATGTGAAACCCGCATGAGGAGCATTCGTTTGTGTGGGATGCTCTACCAGGTTCATTCCTAGATAATGCACTCAAAGGGCACTAAGCATAGAGTGTGAAAACTGAGTTTCCTTGAGAGCTGCTTGGAAGCCTGATGGTGTGTGAAGTTAGTGAGCCAAATGGAGTTGTTCTCCCACAAGAACCACTCGGCTGATCCTTCTTCAATATGCCCTTCACCAACATGCAGTTTTTGCTTGATTGAATTAGCTCTCACACCAATATTTGCATCTAGAGCCTTTGCATTGAGGGCTATCTGAAAACGGCTGTGACGCTGAAGTTGCCTGAGAATGTGGAGTTGGTGGCATGTGAAACCCGCATGTGGAGCATTCGTTTGTGTGGGATGCTCACCAAGCTTCATTTCACTCCTAGGCACTCAAAGGGCACTAAGCATAGAGTGTGAAAACTGAGTTTCCTTGAGAGCTGCTTGGAAGCCTGATGGTGTGTGAAGTTAGTGAGTCAAATGGAGTTGTTCTCCCACAAAAAACCACTCGGCTGATCCTTCTTCAATATGCCCTTCACCAACATGCAGTGTTTCCTTGATTGAATTATCCCCCACACCAATATTTGCGTCTAGAGCCTTTGCATTGAGGGCTATCTGAAAACGGCTGTGGCGCTGAAGTTGCCTGTGAATGTGGAGTTGGTGGCATGTGAAACCCGCATATGGAGCATTCGTTTGTGTGGGATGCTCACCAAGCTTCATTTCAGTCCTAGGTACTCAAAGGGCACTAAGCATAGAGTGTGAAAACTGAGTTTCCTTGAGAGCTGCTTGGAAGCCTGATGGTGTGTGAAGTTAGTGAGCCAAATGGAGTTGTTCTCCCACAAGAACCACTCGGCTGATCCTTCTTCAATATGCCCTTCACCAACATGCATTGTTTCCTTGATTGAATTAGCTCTCACACCAATATTTGCGTCTAGAGCCTTTGCATTGAGGGCTATCTGAAAACGGCTGTGGCGCTGAAGTTGCCTGTGAATGTGGAGTTGGTGGCATGTGAAACCCGCATGTGGAGCATTCGTTTGTGTGGGATGCTCTACCAGGTTCATTCCTAGATAATGCACTCAAAGGGCACTAAGCATAGAGTGTGAAAACTGAGTTTCCTTGAGAGCTGCTTGGAAGCCTGATGGTGTGTGAAGTTAGTGAGTCAAATGGAGTTGTTCTCCCACAAGAACCACTCGGCTGATCCTTCTTCAATATGCCCTTCACCAACATGCAGTGTTTCCTTGATTGAATTATCCGCCACACCAATATTTGCGTCTAGAGCCTTTGCATTGAGGGCTATCTGAAAACGGCTGTGGCGCTGAAGTTGCCTGTGAATGTGGAGTTGGTGGCATGTGAAACCCGCATGAGGAGCATTCGTTTGTGTGGGATGCTCTACCAGGTTCATTCCTAGATAATGCACTCAAAGGGCACTAAGCATAGAGTGTGAAAACTGAGTTTCTTTAAGAGCTGCTTGGAAGCCTGATGGTGTGTGAAGTTAGTGAGCCAAATGGAGTTGTTCTCCCACAAGAACCACTCGGCTGATCCTTCTTCAATATGCCCTTCACCAACATGCAGTGTTTCCTTGATTGAATTAGCTCTCACACCAATATTTGCGTCTAGAGCCTTTGCATTGAGGGCTATCTGAAAACGGCTGTGGCGCTGAAGTTGCCTGAGAATGTGGAGTTGGTGGCATGTGAAACCCGCATGTGGAGCATTCGTTTGTGTGGGATGCTCTACCAGGTTCATTCCTAGATAATGCACTCAAAGGGCACTAAGCATAGAGTGTGAAAACTGAGTTTCCTTGAGAGCTGCTTGGAAGCCTGATGGTGTGTGAAGTTACTGAGTCAAATGCAGTTGTTCTCCCACAAGAACCACTCGGCTGATCCTTCTTCAATATGCCCTTCACCAACATGCAGTGTTTCCTTGATTGAATTAGCTCTCACACCAATATTTGCGTCTAGAGCCTTTGCATTGAGGGCTATCTGAAAACGGCTGTGGCGCTGAAGTTGCCTGTCAATGTGGAGTTGGTGGCATGTGAAAACCGCATGTGGAGCATTCGTTTGTGTGGGATGCACTACCAGGTTCATTCCTAGACAATGCACTCAAAGGGCACGAAGCATAGAGTGTGAAAACTGAGTTTCCTTGAGAGCTGCTTGGAAGCCTGATGGTGTGTGAAGTTAGTGAGCCAAATGGAGTTGTTCTCCCACAAGAACCACTCGGCTGATCCTTCTTCAATATGCCCTTCACCAACATGCAGTGTTTCCTTGATTGAATTAGCTCTCACACCAATATTTGCGTCTAGAGCCTTTGCATTGAGGGCTATCTGAAAACGGCTGTGGCGCTGAAGTTGCCTGTGAATGTGGAGTTGGTGGCATGTGAAACCCGCATGTGGAGCATTCGTACGTGTGGGATGCTCTACCAGGTTCATTCCTAGATAATGCACTCAAAGGGCACTAAGCATAGAGTGTGAAAACTGAGTTTCCTTGAGAGCTGCTTGGAAGCCTGATGGTGTGTGGAGTTAGTGAGCCAAATGGAGTTGTTCTACCACAAGAACCACTCGGCTGATCCTTCTTCAATATGCCCTTCACCAACATGCAGCGTTTCCTTGATTGAATTAGCTCTCACACCAATATTTGCGTCTAGAGCCTTTGCATTGAGGGCTATCTGAAAACGGCTGTGGCGCTGAAGTTGCCTGTGAATGTGGAGTTGGTGGCATGTGAAACCCGCATGAGGAGCATTCGTTTGTGTGGGATGCTCTACCAGGTTCATTCCTAGATAATGCACTCAAAGGGCACTAAGTATAGAGTGTGAAAACTGAGTTTCCTTGAGAGCTGCTTGGAAACCTGATGGTGTGTGAAGTTAGTGAGTCAAATGGAGTTGTTCTCCCACAAGAACCACTCGGCTGATCCTTCTTCAATATGCCCTTCAACCACACGCAGAGTTACTTGATTGAATTAGCTCTCACACCAATATTTGCGTCTAGAGCCTTTGCATTGAGGGCTATCTGAAAACGGCTGTGGCGCTGAAGTTGCCTGTGAATGTGGAGTTGGTGGCATGTGAAACCCGCATGTGGAGCATTCGTTTGTGTGGGATGCTCTACCAGGTTCATTCCTAGATAATGCACTCAAAGGGCACGAAGCATAGAGTGTGAAAACTGAGTTTCCTTGAGAGCTGCTTGGAAGCCTGATGGTGTGTGAAGTTACTGAGTCAAATGCAGTTGTTCTCCCACAAGAACCACTCGGCTGATCCTTCTTCAATATGCCCTTCAGCAACATGCAGTGTTTCCTTGATTGAATTAGCTCCCACACCAATATTTGCGTCTAGAGCCTTTGCATTGAGGGCTATCTGAAAACGGCTGTGGCGCTGAAGTTGCCTGTGAATGTGGAGTTGGTGGCATGTGAAACCCGCATGTGGAGCATTCGTTTGTGTGGGATGCTCTACCAGGTTCATTCCTAGATAATGCACTCAAAGGGCACTAAGCATAGAGTGTGAAAACTGATTTTCCTTGACAGCTGCTTGGAAGCCTGATGGTGTGTGAAGTTAGTGAGTCAAATGGAGTTGTTCTCCCACAAGAACCACTCGGCTGATCCTTCTTCAATATGCCCTTCACCAACATGCAGTGTTTCCTTGATTGAATTAGCTCTCACACCAATATTTGCGTCTAGAGCCTTTGCATTGAGGGCTATCTGAAAACGGCTGTGGCGCTGAAGTTGCCTGTGAATGTGGAGTTGGTGGCATGTGAAACCCGCATGATGAGCATTCGTTTGTGTGGGATGCTCTACCAGGTTCATTCCTAGATAATGCACTCAAAGGGCACTAAGCATAGAGTGTGAAAACTGAGTTTCTTTAAGAGCTGCTTGGAAGCCTGATGGTGTGTGAAGTTAGTGAGCCAAATGGAGTTGTTCTCCCACAAGAACCACTCGGCTGATCCTTCTTCAATATGCCCTTCACCAACATGCAGTGTTTCCTTGATTGAATTAGCTCTCACACCAATATTTGCGTCTAGAGCCTTTGCATTGAGGGCTATCTGAAAACGGCTGTGGCGCTGAAGTTGCCTGAGAATGTGGAGTTGGTGGCATGTGAAACCCGCATGTGGAGCATTCGTTTGTGTGGGATGCTCTACCAGGTTCATTCCTAGATAATGCACTCAAAGGGCACTAAGCATAGAGTGTGAAAACTGAGTTTCCTTGAGAGCTGCTTGGAAGCCTGATGGTGTGTGAAGTTACTGAGTCAAATGCAGTTGTTCTCCCACAAGAACCACTCGGCTGATCCTTCTTCAATATGCCCTTCACCAACATGCAGTGTTTCCTTGATTGAATTAGCTCTCACACCAATATTTGCGTCTAGAGCCTTTGCATTGAGGGCTATCTGAAAACGGCTGTGGCGCTGAAGTTGCCTGTCAATGTGGAGTTGGTGGCATGTGAAAACAGCATGTGGCGCATTCGTTTGTGTGGGATGCACTACCAGGTTCATTCCTAGATAATGCACTCAAAGGGCACGAAGCATAGAGTGTGAAAACTGAGTTTCCTTGAGAGCTGCTTGGAAGCCTGATGGTGTGTGAAGTTAGTGAGCCAAATGGAGTTGTTCTCCCACAAGAACCACTCGGCTGATCCTTCTTCAATATGCCCTTCACCAACATGCAGTGTTTCCTTGATTGAATTAGCTCTCACACCAATATTTGCGTCTAGAGCCTTTGCATTGAGGGCTATCTGAAAACGGCTGTGGCGCTGAAGTTGCCTGTGAATGTGGAGTTGGTGGCATGTGAAACCCGCATGTGGAGCATTCGTTTGTGTGGGATGCTCTACCAGGTTCATTCCTAGATAATGCACTCAAAGGGCACTAAGCATAGAGTGTGAAAACTGAGTTTCCTTGAGAGCTGCTTGGAAGCCTGATGGTGTGTGAAGTTAGTGAGCCAAATGGAGTTGTTCTCCCACAAGAACCACTCGGCTGATCCTTCTTCAATATGCCCTTCACCAACATGCAGTGTTTCCTTGATTGAATTATCCCCCACACCAATATTTGCGTCTAGAGCCTTTGCATTGAGGGCTATCTGAAAACGGCTGTGGCGCTGAAGTTGCCTGTGAATGTGGAGTTGGTGGCATGTGAAACCCGCATGTGGAGCATTCGTTTGTGTGGGATGCTCACCAAGCTTCATTTCAGTCCTAGGTACTCAAAGGGCACTAAGCATAGTTTGTGAAAACTGAGTTTCCTTGAGAGCTGCTTGGAAGCCTGATGGTGTGTGAAGTTAGTGAGTCAAATGGAGTTGTTCTCCCACAAGAACCACTCGGCTGATCCTTCTTCAATATGCCCTTCACCAACATGCAGTGTTTCCTTGATTGAATTATCCGCCACACCAATATTTGCGTCTAGAGCCTTTGCATTGAGGGCTATCTGAAAACGGCTGTGGCGCTGAAGTTGCCTGTGAATGTGGAGTTGGTGGCATGTGAAACCCGCATGATGAGCATTCGTTTGTGTGGGATGCTCTACCAGGTTCATTCCTAGATAATGCACTCAAAGGGCACTAAGCATAGAGTGTGAAAACTGAGTTTCTTTAAGAGCTGCTTGGAAGCCTGATGGTGTGTGAAGTTAGTGAGCCAAATGGAGTTGTTCTCCCACAAGAACCACTCGGCTGATCCTTCTTCAATATGCCCTTCACCAACATGCAGTGTTTCCTTGATTGAATTAGCTCTCACACCAATATTTGCGTCTAGAGCCTTTGCATTGAGGGCTATCTGAAAACGGCTGTGGCGCTGAAGTTGCCTGAGAATGTGGAGTTGGTGGCATGTGAAACCCGCATGTGGAGCATTCGTTTGTGTGGGATGCTCTACCAGGTTCATTCCTAGATAATGCACTCAAAGGGCACTAAGCATAGAGTGTGAAAACTGAGTTTCCTTGAGAGCTGCTTGGAAGCCTGATGGTGTGTGAAGTTACTGAGTCAAATGCAGTTGTTCTCCCACAAGAACCACTCGGCTGATCCTTCTTCAATATGCCCTTCACCAACATGCAGTGTTTCCTTGATTGAATTAGCTCTCACACCAATATTTGCGTGTAGAGCCTTTGCATTGAGGGCTATCTGAAAACGGCTGTGGCGCTGAAGTTGCCTGTCAATGTGGAGTTGGTGGCATGTGAAAACAGCATGTGGCGCATTCGTTTGTGTGGGATGCACTACCAGGTTCATTCCTAGATAATGCACTCAAAGGGCACGAAGCATAGAGTGTGAAAACTGAGTTTCCTTGAGAGCTGCTTGGAAGCCTGATGGTGTGTGAAGTTAGTGAGCCAAATGGAGTTGTTCTCCCACAAGAACCACTCGGCTGATCCTTCTTCAATATGCCCTTCACCAACATGCAGTGTTTCCTTGATTGAATTAGCTCTCACACCAATATTTGCGTCTAGAGCCTTTGCATTGAGGGCTATCTGAAAACGGCTGTGGCGCTGAAGTTGCCTGTGAATGTGGAGTTGGTGGCATGTGAAACCCGCATGTGGAGCATTCGTTTGTGTGGGATGCTCTACCAGGTTCATTCCTAGATAATGCACTCAAAGGGCACTAAGCATAGAGTGTGAAAACTGAGTTTCCTTGAGAGCTGCTTGGAAGCCTGATGGTGTGTGAAGTTAGTGAGCCAAATGGAGTTGTTCTCCCACAAGAACCACTCGGCTGATCCTTCTTCAATATGCCCTTCACCAACATGCAGTGTTTCCTTGATTGAATTATCCCCCACACCAATATTTGCGTCTAGAGCCTTTGCATTGAGGGCTATCTGAAAACGGCTGTGGCGCTGAAGTTGCCTGTGAATGTGGAGTTGGTGGCATGTGAAACCCGCATGTGGAGCATTCGTTTGTGTGGGATGCTCACCAAGCTTCATTTCAGTCCTAGGTACTCAAAGGGCACTAAGCATAGTTTGTGAAAACTGAGTTTCCTTGAGAGCTGCTTGGAAGCCTGATGGTGTGTGAAGTTAGTGAGCCAAATGGAGTTGTTCTCCCACAAGAACCACTCGGCTGATCCTTCTTCAATATGCCCTTCACCAACATGCAGTGTTTCCTTGATTGAATTAGCTCTCACACCAATATTTGCGTCTAGAGCCTTTGCATTGAGGGCTATCTGAAAACGGCTGTGGCGCCGAAGTTGCCTGTGAATGTGGAGTTGGTGGCATGTGAAACCCGCATGAGGAGCATTCGTTTGTGTGGGATGCTCTACCAGGTTCATTCCTAGATAATGCACTCAAAGGGCACTAAGCATAGAGTGTGAAAACTGATTTTCCTTGACAGCTGCTTGGAAGCCTGATGGTGTGTGGAGTTAGTGAGCCAAATGGAGTTGTTCTCCCACAAGAACCACTCGGCTGATCCTTCTTCAATATGCCCTTCACCAACATGCAGTGTTTCCTTGATTGAATTAGCTCTCACACCAATATTTGCGTCTAGAGCCTTTGCATTGAGGGCTATCTGAAAACGGCTGTGGCGCTGAAGTTGCCTGAGAATGTGGAGTTGGTGGCATGTGAAACCCGCATGTGGAGCATTCGTTTGTGTGGGATGGTCTACCAGGTTCATTCCTAGATAATGCACTCAAAGGGCACTAAGCATAGAGTGTGAAAACTGAGTTTCCTTGAGAGCTGCTTGGAAGCCTGATGGTGTGTGAAGTTACTGAGTCAAATGCAGTTGTTCTCCCACAAGAACCACTCGGCTGATCCTTCTTCAATATGCCCTTCACCAACATGCAGTGTTTCCTTGATTGAATTAGCTCTCACACCAATATTTGCGTGTAGAGCCTTTGCATTGAGGGCTATCTGAAAACGGCTGTGGCGCTGAAGTTGCCTGTCAATGTGGAGTTGGTGGCATGTGAAAACAGCATGTGGCGCATTCGTTTGTGTGGGATGCTCTACCAGGTTCATTCCTAGATAATGCACTCAAAGGGCACGAAGCATAGAGTGTGAAAACTGAGTTTCCTTGAGAGCTGCTTGGAAGCCTGATGGTGTGTGAAGTTAGTGAGCCAAATGGAGTTGTTCTCCCACAAGAACCACTCCTCTGATCCTTCTTCAATATGCCCTTCACCAACATGCAGTGTTTCCTTGATTGAATTAGCTCTCACACCAATATTTGCGTCTAGAGCCTTTGCATTGAGGGCTATCTGAAAACGGCTGTGGCGCTGAAGTTGCCTGTGAATGTGGAGTTGGTGGCATGTGAAACCCGCATGTGGAGCATTCGTTTGTGTGGGATGCTCTACCAGGTTCATTCCTAGATAATGCACTCAAAGGGCACTAAGCATAGAGTGTGAAAACTGAGTTTCCTTGAGAGCTGCTTGGAAGCCTGATGGTGTGTGAAGTTAGTGAGCCAAATGGAGTTGTTCTCCCACAAGAACCACTCGGCTGATCCTTCTTCAATATGCCCTTCACCAACATGCAGTGTTTCCTTGATTGAATTATCCCCCACACCAATATTTGCGTCTAGAGCCTTTGCATTGAGGGCTATCTGAAAACGGCTGTGGCGCCGAAGTTGCCTGTGAATGTGGAGTTGGTGGCATGTGAAACCCGCATGAGGAGCATTCGTTTGTGTGGGATGCTCTACCAGGTTCATTCCTAGATAATGCACTCAAAGGGCACTAAGCATAGAGTGTGAAAACTGATTTTCCTTGACAGCTGCTTGGAAGCCTGATGGTGTGTGGAGTTAGTGAGCCAAATGGAGTTGTTCTCCCACAAGAACCACTCGGCTGATCCTTCTTCAATATGCCCTTCACCAACATGCAGTGTTTCCTTGATTGAATTAGCTCTCACACCAATATTTGCGTCTAGAGCCTTTGCATTGAGGGCTATCTGAAAAAAGCTGTGGCGCTGAAGTTGCATGAGAATTTGGAGTTGGTGGCATGTGAAATCCGCATGTGGAGCATTCTTTTGTGTGGGATGCTCTACCAGGTTCATTCCTAGATAATGCACTCAAAGGGCACTAAGCATAGAGTGTGAAAACTGAGTTTCCTTGAGAGCTGCTTGGAAGCCTGATGTTGTGTGAAGTTAGTGAGCCAAATAGAGTTGTTCTCCCACAAGAACCACTCGGCTGATCCTTCTTCAATATGCCCTTCACCAACATGCAGTGTTTCCTTGATTGAATTAGCTCTCACACCAATATTTGCGTCTAGAACCTTTGCATTGAGGGCTATCTGAAAACGGCTGTGGCGCTGAAGTTGCCTGAGAATGTGGAGTTGGTGGCATGTGAAACCCGCATGTGGAGCATTCGTTTGTGTGGCATGCTCTACCAGGTTCATTCCTAGATAATGCACTCAAAGGGCACGAAGCATAGAGTGTGAAAACTGAGTTTCCTTGAGAGCTGCTAGGAAGCCTGATGGTGTGTGAAGTTACTGAGTCAAATGCAGTTGTTCTCCCACAAGAACCACTCGGCTGATCCTTCTTCAATATGCCCTTCACCAACATGCAGTGTTTCCTTGATTGAATTATCCCGCACACCAATATTTGCGTCTAGAGCCTTTGCATTGAGGGCTATCTGAAAACGGCTGTGGCGCTGAAGTTGCCTGTGAATGTGGAGTTGGTGGCATGTGAAACCCGCATGTGGAGCATTCGTTTGTGTGGCATGCTCACCAAGCTTCATTTCAGTCCTAGGTACTCAAAGGGCACTAAGCATAGTTTGTGAAAACTGAGTTTCCTTGAGAGCTGCTTGGAAGCCTGATGGTGTGTGAAGTTAGTGAGCCAAATGGAGTTGTTCTCCCACAAGAACCACTCGGCTGATCCTTCTTCAATATGCCCTTCACCAACATGCAGTGTTTCCTTGATTGAATTAGCTCTCACACCAATATTTGCGTCTAGAGCCTTTGCATTGAGGGCTATCTGAAAACGGCTGTGGCGCCGAAGTTGCCTGTGAATGTGGAGTTGGTGGCATGTGAAACCCGCATGTGGAGCATTCGTTTGTGTGGCATGCTCTACCAGGTTCATTCCTAGATAATGCACTCAAAGGGCACTAAGCATAGAGTGTGAAAACTGAGTTTCCTTGAGAGCTGCTTGGAAGCCTGATGGTGTGTGAAGTTAGTGAGCCAAATGGAGTTGTTCTCCCACAAGAACCACTCGGCTGATCCTTCTTCAATATGCCCTTCACCAACATGCAGTGTTTCCTTGATTGAATTAGCTCTCACACCAATATTTGCGTCTAGAGCCTTTGCATTGAGGGCTATCTGAAAACGGCTGTGGCGCTGAAGTTGCCTGTAAATGTGGAGTTGGTGGCATGTGAAACCCGCATGTGGAGCATTCGTTTGTGTGGCATGCTCTACCAGGTTCATTCCTAGATAATGCACTCAAAGGGCACTAAGCATAGAGTGTGAAAACTGAGTTTCCTTGAGAGCTGCTAGGAAGCCTGATGGTGTGTGAAGTTACTGAGTCAAATGCAGTTGTTCTCCCACAAGAACCACTCGGCTGATCCTTCTTCAATATGCCCTTCACCAACATGCAGTGTTTCCTTGATTGAATTATCCCCCACACCAATATTTGCGTCTAGAGCCTTTGCATTGAGGGCTATCTGAAAACGGCTGTGGCGCTGAAGTTGCCTGTGAATGTGGAGTTGGTGGCATGTGAAACCCGCATGTGGAACATTCGTTTGTGTGGCATGCTCACCAAGCTTCATTTCAGTCCTAGGTACTCAAAGGGCACTAAGCATAGAGTGTGAAAACTGAGTTTCCTTGAGAGCTGCTTGGAAGCCTGATGGTGTGTGAAGTTAGTGAGCCAAATGGAGTTGTTCTCCCACAAGAACCACTCGGCTGATCCTTCTTCAATATGCCCTTCACCAACATGCAGTGTTTCCTTGATTGAATTAGCTCTCACACCAATATTTGCGTCTAGAGCCTTTGCATTGAGGGCTATCTGAAAACGGCTGTGGCGCCGAAGTTGCCTGTGAATGTGGAGTTGGTGGCATGTGAAACCCGCATGTGGAGCATTCGTTTGTGTGGCATGCTCTACCAGGTTCATTCCTAGATAATGCACTCAAAGGGCACTAAGCATAGAGTGTGAAAACTGAGTTTCCTTGAGAGCTGCTTGGAAGCCTGATGGTGTGTGGAGTTAGTGAGCCAAATAGAGTTGTTCTCCCACAAGAAGCACTCGGCTGATCCTTCTTCAATATGCCCTTCACCAACATGCAGTGTTTCCTTGATTGAATTAGCTCTCACACCAATATTTGCGTCTAGAGCCTTTGCATTGAGGGCTATCTGAAAACGGCAGTGGCGCTGAAGTTGCCTGAGAATTTGGAGTTGGTGGCATGTGAAACCCGCATGTGGAGCATTCGTTTGTGTGGGATGCTCTACCAGGTTCATTCCTAGATAATGCACTCAAAGGGCACTAAGCATAGAGTGTGAAAACTGAGTTTCCTTGAGAGCTGCTTGGAAGCCTGATGGTGTGTGAAGTTAGTGAGCCAAATAGAGTTGTTCTCCCACAAGAACCACTCGGCTGATCCTTCTTCAATATGCCCTTCACCAAAATGCAGTGTTTCCTTCATTGAATTAGCTCTCACACCAATATTTGCGTCTAGAGCCTTTGCATTGAGGGCTATCTGAAAATGGCTGTGGCGCTGAAGTTGCCTGTGAATGTGGAGTTGGTGGCATGTGAAACCCGCATGAGGAGCATTCGTTTGTGTGGGATGCTCTACCAGGTTCATTCCTAGATAATGCACTCAAAGGGCACTAAGTATAGAGTGTGAAAACTGAGTTTCCTTGAGAGCTGCTTGGAAGCCTGATGGTGTGTAAATTTAGTGAGTCAAATAGAGTTGTTCTCCCACAAGAACCACTCGGCTGATCCTTCTTCAATATGCCCTTCACCAACATGCAGTGTTTCCTTGATTGAATTAGCTCTCACACCAATATTTGCGTCTAGAGCCTTTGCATTGAGGGCTATCTGAAAACGGCTGTGGCGCCGAAGTTGCCTGTGAATGTGGAGTTGGTGGCATGTGAAACCCGCATGTGGCGCATTCGTTTGTGTGGCATGCTCTACCAGGTTCATTCCTAGATAATGCACTCAAAGGGCACTAAGCATAGAGTGTGAAAACTGAGTTTCCTTGAGAGCTGCTTGGAAGCCTGATGGTGTGTGAAGTTAGTGAGCCAAATGGAGTTGTTCTCCCACAAGAACCACTCGGCTGATCCTTCTTCAATATGCCCTTCACCAACATGCAGTGTTTCCTTGATTGAATTAGCTCTCACACCAATATTTGCGTCTAGAGCCTTTGCATTGAGGGCTATCTGAAAACGGCTGTGGCGCTGAAGTTGCCTGTCAATGTGGAGTTGGTGGCATGTGAAAACCGCATGTGGAGCATTCGTTTGTGTGGGAGGCTCTACCAGGTTCATTCCTAGATAATGCACTCAAAGGGCACTAAGCATAGAGTGTGAAAACTGAGTTTCCTTGAGAGCTGCTTGGAAGCCTGATGGTGTGTGGAGTTAGTGAGCCAAATAGAGTTGTTCTCCCACAAGAAGCACTCGGCTGATCCTTCTTCAATATGCCCTTCACCAACATGCAGTGTTTCCTTGATTGAATTAGCTCTCACACCAATATTTGCGTCTAGAGCCTTTGCATTGAGGGCTATCTGAAAACGGCAGTGGCGCTGAAGTTGCCTGAGAATTTGGAGTTGGTGGCATGTGAAACCCGCATGTGGAGCATTCGTTTGTGTGGGATGCTCTAACAGGTTCATTCCTAGATAATGCACTCAAAGGGCACTAAGCATAGAGTGTGAAAACTGAGTTTCCTTGAGAGCTGCTTGGAAGCCTGATGGTGTGTGAAGTTAGTGAGCCAAATAGAGTTGTTCTCCCACAAGAACCACTCGGCTGATCCTTCTTCAATATGCCCTTCACCAACATGCAGTGTTTCCTTCATTGAATTAGCTCTCACACCAATATTTGCGTCTAGAGCCTTTGCATTGAGGGCTATCTGAAAATGGCTGTGGCGCTGAAGTTGCCTGTGAATGTGGAGTTGGTGGCATGTGAAACCCGCATGAGGAGCATTCGTTTGTGTGGGATGCTCTACCAGGTTCATTCCTAGATAATGCACTCAAAGGGCACTAAGTATAGAGTGTGAAAACTGAGTTTCCTTGAGAGCTGCTTGGAAGCCTGATGGTGTGTGAAGTTAGTGAGTCAAATGGAGTTGTTCTCCCACAAGAACCACTCGGCTGATCCTTCTTCAATATGCCCTTCACCAACATGCAGTGTTTCCTTGATTGAATTATCCCCCACACCAATATTTGCGTCTAGAGCCTTTGCATTGAGGGCTATCTGAAAACGGCTGTGGCGCTGAAGTTGCCTGTGAATGTGGAGTTGGTGGCATGTGAAACCCGCATGTGGAGCATTCGTTTGTGTGGGATGCTCTACCAGGTTCATTCCTAGATAATGCACTCAAAGGGCACGAAGCACAGAGTGTGAAAACTGAGTTTCCTTGAGAGCTGCTTGGAAGCCTGATGGTGTGTGAAGTTAGTGAGCCAAATAGAGTTGTTCTCCCACAAGAACCACTCGGCTGATCCTTCTTCAATATGCCCTTCAGCAACATGCATGTTTCCTTGATTGAATTAGCTCCCACACCAATATTTGCGTCTAGAGCCTTTGCATTTAGGGCTATCTGAAAACGGCTGTGGCGCTGAAGTTGCCTGTGAATGTGGAGTTGGTGGCATGTGAAACCCGCATGTGGAGCATTCGTTTGTGTGGGATGCTCTACCAGGTTCATTCCTAGATAATGCACTCAAAGGGCACTAAGCATAGAGTGTGAAAACTGAGTTTCCTTGAGAGCTGCTTGGAAGCCTGATGGTGTGTGAAGTTAGTGAGCCAAATGGAGTTGTTCTCCCACAAGAACCACTCGGCTGATCCTTCTTCAATATGCCCTTCACCAACATGCAGTGTTTCCTTGATTGAATTAGCTCTCACACCAATATTTGCGTCTAGAGCCTTTGCATTGAGGGCTATCTGAAAACGGCAGTGGCGCTGAAGTTGCCTGTGAATGTGGAGTTGGTGGCATGTGAAACCCGCATGTGTAGCATTCGTTTGTGTGGGATGCTCTACCAGGTTCATTCCTAGATAATGCACTCAAAGGGCACTAAGCATAGAGTGTGAAAACTGAGTTTCCTTGAGAGCTGCTTGGAAGCCTGATGGTGTGTGAAGTTACTGAGTCAAATGGAGTTGTTCTCCCACAAGAACCACTCGGCTGATCCTTCTTCAATATGCCCTTCACCAACATGCAGTGTTTCCTTGATTGAATTATCCGCCACACCAATATTTGCGTCTAGAGCCTTTGCATTGAGGGCTATCTGAAAACGGCTGTGGCGCTGAAGTTGCCTGTGAATGTGGAGTTGGTGGCATGTGAAACCCGCATGAGGAGCATTCGTTTGTGTGGGATGCTCTACCAGGTTCATTCCTAGATAATGCACTCAAAGGGCACTAAGCATAGAGTGTGAAAACTGAGTTTCTTTAAGAGCTGCTTGGAAGCCTGATGGTGTGTGAAGTTAGTGAGCCAAATGGAGTTGTTCTCCCACAAGAACCACTCGGCTGATCCTTCTTCAATATGCCCTTCACCAACATGCAGTGTTTCCTTGATTGAATTAGCTCTCACACCAATATTTGCGTCTAGAGCCTTTGCATTGAGGGCTATCTGAAAACGGCTGTGGCGCTGAAGTTGCCTGAGAATGTGGAGTTGGTGGCATGTGAAACCCGCATGTGGAGCATTCGTTTGTGTGGGATGCTCTACCAGGTTCATTCCTAGATAATGCACTCAAAGGGCACTAAGCATAGAGTGTGAAAACTGAGTTTCCTTGAGAGCTGCTTGGAAGCCTGATGGTGTGTGAAGTTACTGAGTCAAATGCAGTTGTTCTCCCACAAGAACCACTCGGCTGATCCTTCTTCAATATGCCCTTCACCAACATGCAGTGTTTCCTTGATTGAATTAGCTCTCACACCAATATTTGCGTCTAGAGCCTTTGCATTGAGGGCTATCTGAAAACGGCTGTGGCGCTGAAGTTGCCTGTCAATGTGGAGTTGGTGGCATGTGAAAACCGCATGTGGAGCATTCGTTTGTGTGGGATGCTCTACCAGGTTCATTCCTAGATAATGCACTCAAAGGGCACGAAGCATAGAGTGTGAAAACTGAGTTTCCTTGAGAGCTGCTTGGAAGCCTGATGGTGTGTGAAGTTAGTGAGCCAAATGGAGTTGTTCTCCCACAAGAACCACTCGGCTGATCCTTCTTCAATATGCCCTTCACCAACATGCAGTGTTTCCTTGATTGAATTAGCTCTCACACCAATATTTGCGTCTAGAGCCTTTGCATTGAGGGCTATCTGAAAAAAGCTGTGGCGCTGAAGTTGCCTGTCAATGTGGAGTTGGTGGCATGTGAAAACTGCATGTGGAGCATTCGTTTGTGTGGGATGCTCTACCAGGTTCATTCCTAGATAATGCACTCAAAGGGCACTAAGCATAGAGTGTGAAAACTGAGTTTCCTTGAGAGCTGCTTGGAAGCCTGATGGTGTGTGGAGTTAGTGAGCCAAATGGAGTTGTTCTCCCACAAGAACCACTCGGCTGATCCTTCTTCAATATGCCCTTCACCAACATGCAGTGTTTCCTTGATTGAATTAGCTCTCACACCAATATTTGCGTCTAGAGCCTTTGCATTGAGGGCTATCTGAAAACGGCTGTGGCGCTGAAGTTGCCTGTGAATGTGGAGTTGGTGGCATGTGAAAACCGCATGTGGAGCATTCGTTTGTGTGGGATGCTAACCAAGCTTCATTTCAGTCCTAGGTACTCAAAGGGCACTAAGCATAGAGTGTGAAAACTGAGTTTCCTTGAGAGCTGCTAGGAAGCCTGATGCTGTGTGAAGTTAGTGAGCCAAATGGAGTTGTTCTCCCACAAGAACCACTCGGCTGATCCTTCTTCAATATGCCCTTCACCAACATGCAGTGTTTCCTTGATTGAATTATCCCCCACACCAATATTTGCGTCTAGAGCCTTTGCATTGAGGGCTATCTGAAAACGGCTGTGGCGCTGAAGTTGCCTGTGAATGTGGAGTTGGTGGCATGTGAAACCCGCATGTGGAGCATTCGTTTGTGTGGCATGCTCACCAAGCTTCATTTCAGTCCTAGGTACTCAAAGGGCACTAAGCATAGTTTGTGAAAACTGAGTTTCCTTGAGAGCTGCTTGGAAGCCTGATGGTGTGTGAAGTTAGTGAGCCAAATGGAGTTGTTCTCCCACAAGAACCACTCGGCTGATCCTTCTTCAATATGCCCTTCACCAACATGCAGTGTTTCCTTGATTGAATTAGCTCTCACACCAATATTTGCGTCTAGAGCCTTTGCATTGAGGGCTATCTGAAAACGGCTGTGGCGCCGAAGTTGCCTGTGAATGTGGAGTTGGTGGCATGTGAAACCCGCATGTGGAGCATTCGTTTGTGTGGCATGCTCTACCAGGTTCATTCCTAGATAATGCACTCAAAGGGCACTAAGCATAGAGTGTGAAAACTGAGTTTCCTTGAGAGCTGCTTGGAAGCCTGATGGTGTGTGAAGTTAGTGAGCCAAATGGAGTTGTTCTCCCACAAGAACCACTCGGCTGATCCTTCTTCAATATGCCCTTCACCAACATGCAGTGTTTCCTTGATTGAATTAGCTCTCACACCAATATTTGCGTCTAGAGCCTTTGCATTGAGGGCTATCTGAAAAAAGCTGTGGCGCTGAAGTTGCCTGTCAATGTGGAGTTGGTGGCATGTGAAAACTGCATGTGGAGCATTCGTTTGTGTGGAATGCTCTACCAGGTTCATTCCTAGATAATGCACTCAAAGGGCACTAAGCATAGAGTGTGAAAACTGAGTTTCCTTGAGAGCTGCTTGGAAGCCTGATGGTGTGTGGAGTTAGTGAGCCAAATGGAGTTGTTCTCCCACAAGAACCACTCGGCTGATCCTTCTTCAATATGCCCTTCACCAACATGCAGTGTTTCCTTGATTGAATTAGCTCTCACACCAATATTTGCGTCTAGAGCCTTTGCATTGAGGGCTATCTGAAAACGGCTGTGGCGCTGAAGTTGCCTGTGAATGTGGAGTTGGTGGCATGTGAAAACCGCATGTGGAGCATTCGTTTGTGTGGGATGCTAACCAAGCTTCATTTCAGTCCTAGGTACTCAAAGGGCACTAAGCATAGAGTGTGAAAACTGAGTTTCCTTGAGAGCTGCTAGGAAGCCTGATGCTGTGTGAAGTTAGTGAGCCAAATGGAGTTGTTCTCCCACAAGAACCACTCGGCTGATCCTTCTTCAATATGCCCTTCACCAACATGCAGTGTTTCCTTGATTGAATTATCCCCCACACCAATATTTGCGTCTAGAGCCTTTGCATTGAGGGCTATCTGAAAACGGCTGTGGCGCTGAAGTTGCCTGTGAATGTGGAGTTGGTGGCATGTGAAACCCGCATGTGGAGCATTCGTTTGTGTGGGATGCTCACCAAGCTTCATTTCAGTCCTAGGTACTCAAAGGGCACTAAGCATAGTTTGTGAAAACTGAGTTTCCTTGAGAGCTGCTTGGAAGCCTGATGGTGTGTGAAGTTAGTGAGCCAAATGGAGTTGTTCTCCCACAAGAACCACTCGGCTGATCCTTCTTCAATATGCCCTTCACCAACATGCAGTGTTTCCTTGATTGAATTAGCTCTCACACCAATATTTGCGTCTAGAGCCTTTGCATTGAGGGCTATCTGAAAACGGCTGTGGCGCCGAAGTTGCCTGTGAATGTGGAGTTGGTGGCATGTGAAACCCGCATGTGGAGCATTCGTTTGTGTGGCATGCTCTACCAGGTTCATTCCTAGATAATGCACTCAAAGGGCACTAAGCATAGAGTGTGAAAACTGAGTTTCCTTGAGAGCTGCTTGGAAGCCTGATGGTGTGTGAAGTTAGTGAGCCAAATGGAGTTGTTCTCCCACAAGAACCACTCGGCTGATCCTTCTTCAATATGCCCTTCACCAACATGCAGTGTTTCCTTGATTGAATTAGCTCTCACACCAATATTTGCGTCTAGAGCCTTTGCATTGAGGGCTATCTGAAAAAAGCTGTGGCGCTGAAGTTGCCTGTGAATGTGGAGTTGGTGGCATGTGAAAACTGCATGTGGAGCATTCGTTTGTGTGGGATGCTCTACCAGGTTCATTCCTAGATAATGCACTCAAAGGGCACTAAGCATAGAGTGTGAAAACTGAGTTTCCTTGAGAGCTGCTTGGAAGCCTGATGGTGTGTGGAGTTAGTGAGCCAAATGGAGTTGTTCTCCCACAAGAAGCACTCGGCTGATCCTTCTTCAATATGCCCTTCACCAACATGCAGTGTTTCCTTGATTGAATTATCCCCCACACCAATATTTGCGTCTAGAGCCTTTGCATTGAGGGCTATCTGAAAACGGCTGTGGCGCTGAAGTTGCCTGTGAATGTGGAGTTGGTGGCATGTGAAACCCGCATGTGGAGCATTCGTTTGTGTGGCATGCTCACCAAGCTTCATTTCAGTCCTAGGTACTCAAAGGGCACTAAGCATAGTTTGTGAAAACTGAGTTTCCTTGAGAGCTGCTTGGAAGCCTGATGGTGTGTGAAGTTAGTGAGCCAAATGGAGTTGTTCTCCCACAAGAACCACTCGGCTGATCCTTCTTCAATATGCCCTTCACCAACATGCAGTGTTTCCTTGATTGAATTAGCTCTCACACCAATATTTGCGTCTAGAGCCTTTGCATTGAGGGCTATCTGAAAACGGCTGTGGCGCCGAAGTTGCCTGTGAATGTGGAGTTGGTGGCATGTGAAACCCGCATGTGGAGCATTCGTTTGTGTGGCATGCTCTACCAGGTTCATTCCTAGATAATGCACTCAAAGGGCACTAAGCATAGAGTGTGAAAACTGAGTTTCCTTGAGAGCTGCTTGGAAGCCTGATGGTGTGTGAAGTTAGTGAGCCAAATGGAGTTGTTCTCCCACAAGAACCACTCGGCTGATCCTTCTTCAATATGCCCTTCACCAACATGCAGTGTTTCCTTGATTGAATTAGCTCTCACACCAATATTTGCGTCTAGAGCCTTTGCATTGAGGGCTATCTGAAAAAAGCTGTGGCGCTGAAGTTGCCTGTCAATGTGGAGTTGGTGGCATGTGAAAACTGCATGTGGAGCATTCGTTTGTGTGGGATGGTCTACCAGGTTCATTCCTAGATAATGCACTCAAAGGGCACTAAGCATAGAGTGTGAAAACTGAGTTTCCTTGAGAGCTGCTTGGAAGCCTGATGGTGTGTGGAGTTAGTGAGCCAAATAGAGTTGTTCTCCCACAAGAAGCACTCGGCTGATCCTTCTTCAATATGCCCTTCACCAACATGCAGTGTTTCCTTGATTGAATTAGCTCTCACACCAATATTTGCGTCTAGAGCCTTTGCATTGAGGGCTATCTGAAAACGGCTGTGGCGCTGAAGTTGCCTGTGAATGTGGAGTTGGTGGCATGTGAAAACCGCATGTGGAGCATTCGTTTGTGTGGGATGCTAACCAAGCTTCATTTCAGTCCTAGGTACTCAAAGGGCACTAAGCATAGAGTGTGAAAACTGAGTTTCCTTGAGAGCTGCTAGGAAGCCTGATGCTGTGTGAAGTTAGTGAGCCAAATGGAGTTGTTCTCCCACAAGAACCACTCGGCTGATCCTTCTTCAATATGCCCTTCACCAACATGCAGTGTTTCCTTGATTGAATTATCCCCCACACCAATATTTGCGTCTAGAGCCTTTGCATTGAGGGCTATCTGAAAACGGCTGTGGCGCTGAAGTTGCCTGTGAATGTGGAGTTGGTGGCATGTGAAACCCGCATGTGGAGCATTCGTTTGTGTGGCATGCTCACCAAGCTTCATTTCAGTCCTAGGTACTCAAAGGGCACTAAGCATAGTTTGTGAAAACTGAGTTTCCTTGAGAGCTGCTTGGAAGCCTGATGGTGTGTGAAGTTAGTGAGCCAAATGGAGTTGTTCTCCCACAAGAACCACTCGGCTGATCCTTCTTCAATATGCCCTTCACCAACATGCAGTGTTTCCTTGATTGAATTAGCTCTCACACCAATATTTGCGTCTAGAGCCTTTGCATTGAGGGCTATCTGAAAACGGCTGTGGCGCCGAAGTTGCCTGTGAATGTGGAGTTGGTGGCATGTGAAACCCGCATGTGGAGCATTCGTTTGTGTGGCATGCTCTACCAGGTTCATTCCTAGATAATGCACTCAAAGGGCACTAAGCATAGAGTGTGAAAACTGAGTTTCCTTGAGAGCTGCTTGGAAGCCTGATGGTGTGTGAAGTTAGTGAGCCAAATGGAGTTGTTCTCCCACAAGAACCACTCGGCTGATCCTTCTTCAATATGCCCTTCACCAACATGCAGTGTTTCCTTGATTGAATTAGCTCTCACACCAATATTTACGTCTAGAGCCTTTGCATTGAGGGCTATCTGAAAAAAGCTGTGGCGCTGAAGTTGCCTGTCAATGTGGAGTTGGTGGCATGTGAAAACCGCATGTGGAGCATTCGTTTGTTTGGGATGGTCTACCAGGTTCATTCCTAGATAATGCACTCAAAGGGCACTAAGCATAGAGTGTGAAAACTGAGTTTCCTTGAGAGCTGCTTGGAAGCCTGATGGTGTGTGGAGTTAGTGAGCCAAATAGAGTTGTTCTCCCACAAGAACCACTCGGCTGATCCTTCTTCAATATGCCCTTCACCAACATGCAGTGTTTCCTTGATTGAATTAGCTCTCACACCAATATTTGCGTCTAGAGCCTTTGCATTGAGGGCTATCTGAAAAAAGCTGTGGCGCTGAAGTTGCCTGAGAATTTGGAGTTGGTAGCATGTGAAACCCGCATGTGGAGCATTCGTTTGTGTGGGATGCTCTACCAGGTTCATTCCTAGATAATGCACTCAAAGGGCACTAAGCATAGAGTGTGAAAACTGAGTTTCCTTGAGAGCTGCTTGGAAGCCTGATGGTGTGCGAAGTTAGTGAGCCAAATAGAGTTGTTCTCCCACAAGAACCACTCGGCTGATCCTTCTTCAATATGCCCTTCACCAACATGCAGTGTTTCCTTGATTGAATTAGCTCTCACACCAATATTTGCGTCTAGAGCCTTTGCATTGAGGGCTATCTGAAAACGGCTGTGGCGCTGAAGTTGCCTGTGAATGTGGAGTTGGTGGCATGTGAAAACCGCATGTGGAGCATTCGTTTGTGTGGGATGCTAACCAAGCTTCATTTCAGTCCTAGGTACTCAAAGGGCACTAAGCATAGAGTGTGAAAACTGAGTTTCCTTGAGAGCTGCTAGGAAGCCTGATGCTGTGTGAAGTTAGTGAGCCAAATGGAGTTGTTCTCCCACAAGAACCACTCGGCTGATCCTTCTTCAATATGCCCTTCACCAACATGCAGTGTTTCCTTGATTGAATTATCCCCCACACCAATATTTGCGTCTAGAGCCTTTGCATTGAGGGCTATCTGAAAACGGCTGTGGCGCTGAAGTTGCCTGTGAATGTGGAGTTGGTGGCATGTGAAACCCGCATGTGGAGCATTCGTTTGTGTGGCATGCTCACCAAGCTTCATTTCAGTCCTAGGTACTCAAAGGGCACTAAGCATAGTTTGTGAAAACTGAGTTTCCTTGAGAGCTGCTTGGAAGCCTGATGGTGTGTGAAGTTAGTGAGCCAAATGCAGTTGTTCTCCCACAAGAACCACTCGGCTGATCCTTCTTCAATATGCCCTTCACCAACATGCAGTGTTTCCTTGATTGAATTAGCTCTCACACCAATATTTGCGTCTAGAGCCTTTGCATTGAGGGCTATCTGAAAACGGCTGTGGCGCCGAAGTTGCCTGTGAATGTGGAGTTGGTGGCATGTGAAACCCGCATGTGGAGCATTCGTTTGTGTGGCATGCTCTACCAGGTTCATTCCTAGATAATGCACTCAAAGGGCACTAAGCATAGAGTGTGAAAACTGAGTTTCCTTGAGAGCTGCTTGGAAGCCTGATGGTGTGTGAAGTTAGTGAGCCAAATGGAGTTGTTCTCCCACAAGAACCACTCGGCTGATCCTTCTTCAATATGCCCTTCACCAACATGCAGTGTTTCCTTGATTGAATTAGCTCTCACACCAATATTTACGTCTAGAGCCTTTGCATTGAGGGCTATCTGAAAAAAGCTGTGGCGCTGAAGTTGCCTGTCAATGTGGAGTTGGTGGCATGTGAAAACCGCATGTGGAGCATTCGTTTGTGTGGGATGGTCTACCAGGTTCATTCCTAGATAATGCACTCAAAGGGCACTAAGCATAGAGTGTGAAAACTGAGTTTCCTTGAGAGCTGCTTGGAAGCCTGATGGTGTGTGGAGTTAGTGAGCCAAATAGAGTTGTTCTCCCACAAGAACCACTCGGCTGATCCTTCTTCAATATGCCCTTCACCAACATGCAGTGTTTCCTTGATTGAATTAGCTCTCACACCAATATTTGCGTCTAGAGCCTTTGCATTGAGGGCTATCTGAAAAAAGCTGTGGCGCTGAAGTTGCCTGAGAATTTGGAGTTGGTAGCATGTGAAACCCGCATGTGGAGCATTCGTTTGTGTGGGATGCTCTACCAGGTTCATTCCTAGATAATGCACTCAAAGGGCACTAAGCATAGAGTGTGAAAACTGAGTTTCCTTGAGAGCTGCTTGGAAGCCTGATGGTGTGCGAAGTTAGTGAGCCAAATAGAGTTGTTCTCCCACAAGAACCACTCGGCTGATCCTTCTTCAATATGCCCTTCACCAACATGCAGTGTTTCCTTGATTGAATTAGCTCTCACACCAATATTTGCGTCTAGAGCCTTTGCATTGAGGGCTATCTGAAAACGGCTGTGGCGCTGAAGTTGCCTGTGAATGTGGAGTTGGTGGCATGTGAAACCCGCATGTGGAGCATTCGTTTGTGTGGGATGCTAACCAAGCTTCATTTCAGTCCTAGGTACTCAAAGGGCACTAAGCATAGAGTGTGCAAACTGAGTTTCCTTGAGAGCTGCTTGGAAGCCTGATGGTGTGTGAAGTTAGTGAGCCAAATGGAGTTGTTCTCCCACAAGAACCACTCGGCTGATCCTTCTTCAATATGCCCTTCACCAACATGCAGTGTTTCCTTGATTGAATTTTCCCCCACACCAATATTTGCGTCTAGAGCCTTTGCATTGAGGGCTATCTGAAAACGGCTGTGGCGCTGAAGTTGCCTGAGAATGTGGAGTTGGTGGCATGTGAAAACCGCATGTGGAGCATTCGTTTGTGTGGGATGCTCACCAAGCTTCATTTCAGTCCTAGGTACTCAAAGGGCACTAAGCATAGTTTGTGAAAACTGAGTTTCCTTGAGAGCTGCTTGGAAGCCTGATGGTGTGTGAAGTTAGTGAGCCAAATGGAGTTGTTCTCCCGCAAGAACCACTCGGCTGATCCTTCTTCAATATGCCCTTCACCAACATGCAGTGTTTCCTTGATTGAATTAGCTCTCACACCAATATTTGCGTCTAGAGCCTTTGCATTGAGGGCTATCTGAAAACGGCTGTGGCGCCGAAGTTGCCTGTGAATGTGGAGTTGGTGGCATGTGAAACCCGCATGTGGAGCATTCGTTTGTGTGGCATGCTCTACCAGGTTCATTCCTAGATAATGCACTCAAAGGGCACTAAGCATAGAGTGTGAAAACTGAGTTTCCTTGAGAGCTGCTTGGAAGCCTGATGGTGTGTGAAGTTAGTGAGCCAAATGGAGTTGTTCTCCCACAAGAACCACTCGGCTGATCCTTCTTCAATATGCCCTTCACCAACATGCAGTGTTTCCTTGATTGAATTAGCTCTCACACCAATATTTGCGTCTAGAGCCTTTGCATTGAGGGCTATCTGAAAAAAGCTGTGGCGCTGAAGTTGCCTGAGAATTTGGAGTTGGTGGCATGTGAAATCCGCATGTGGAGCATTCGTTTGTGTGGGATGCTCTACCAGGTTCATTCCTAGATAATGCACTCAAAGGGCACTAAGCATAGAGTGTGAAAACTGAGTTTCCTTGAGAGCTGCTTGGAAGCCTGATGGTGTGTGAAGTTAGTGAGCCAAATAGAGTTGTTCTCCCACAAGAACCACTCGGCTGATCCTTCTTCAATATGCCCTTCACCAACATGCAGTGTTTCCTTGATTGAATTAGCTCTCACACCAATATTTGCGTCTAGAGCCTTTGCATTGAGGGCTATCTGAAAACGGCTGTGGCGCTGAAGTTGCCTGAGAATGTGGAGTTGGTGGCATGTGAAACCCGCATGTGGAGCATTCGTTTGTGTGGGATGCTCTACCAGGTTCATTCCTAGATAATGCACTCAAAGGGCACGAAGCATAGAGTGTGAAAACTGAGTTTCCTTGAGAGCTGCTTGGAAGCCTGATGGTGTGTGAAGTTACTGAGTCAAATGCAGTTGTTCTCCCACAAGAACCACTCGGCTGATCCTTCTTCAATATGCCCTTCACCAACATGCAGTGTTTCCTTGATTGAATTAGCTCTCACACCAATATTTGCGTCTAGAGCCTTTGCATTGAGGGCTATCTGAAAACGGCTGTGGCGCTGAAGTTGCCTGTCAATGTGGAGTTGGTGGCATGTGAAAACCGCATGTGGAGCATTCGTTTGTGTGGGATGCTCTACCAGGTTCATTCCTAGATAATGCACTCAAAGGGCACTAAGCATAGAGTGTGAAAACTGAGTTTCCTTGAGAGCTGCTTGGAAGCCTGATGGTGTGTGAAGTTAGTGAGCCAAATAGAGTTGTTCTCCCACAAGAACCACTCGGCTGATCCTTCTTCAATATGCCCTTCACCAACATGCAGTGTTTCCTTGATTGAATTAGCTCTCACACCAATATTTGCGTCTAGAGCCTTTGCATTGAGGGCTATCTGAAAACGGCTGTGGCGCTGAAGTTGCCTGTCAATGTGGAGTTGGTGGCATGTGAAACCCGCATGTGGAGCATTCGTTTGTGTGGGATGGTCTACCAGGTTCATTCCTAGATAATGCACTCAAAGGGCACTAAGCATAGAGTGTGAAAACTGAGTTTCCTTGAGAGCTGCTTGGAAGCCTGATGGTGTGTGAAGTTAGTGAGCCAAATAGAGTTGTTCTCCCACAAGAACCACTCGGCTGATCCTTCTTCAATATGCCCTTCACCAACATGCAGTGTTTCCTTGATTGAATTAGCTCTCACACCAATATTTACGTCTAGAGCCTTTGCATTGAGGGCTATCTGAAAACGGCTGTGGCGCTGAAGTTGCCTGAGAATGTGGAGTTGGTGGCATGTGAAACCCGCATGTGGAGCATTCGTTTGTGTGGGATGCTGACCAAGCTTCATTTCAGTCCTAGGTACTCAAAGGGCACTAAGCATAGAGTGTGAAAACTGAGTTTCCTTGAGAGCTGCTTGGAAGCCTGATGGTGTGTGAAGTTAGTGAGCCAAATGGAGTTGTTCTCCCACAAGAACCACTCGGCTGATCCTTCTTCAATATGCCCTTCACCAACATGCAGTGTTTCCTTGATTGAATTAGCTCTCACACCAATATTTGCGTCTAGAGCCTTTGCATTGAGGGCTATCTGAAAACGGCTGTGGCGCTGAAGTTGCCTGTGAATGTGGAGTTGGTGGCATGTGAAACCCGCATGTGGAGCATTCGTTTGTGTGGCATGCTCTACCAGGTTCGTTCCTAGATAATGCACTCAAAGGGCACTAAGCATAGAGTGTGAAAACTGAGTTTCCTTGAGAGCTGCTTGGAAGCCTGATGGTGTGTGAAGTTAGTGAGCCAAATGGAGTTGTTCTCCCACAAGAACCACTCGGCTGATCCTTCTTCAATATGCCCTTCACCAACATGCAGTGTTTCCTTGATTGAATTAGCTCTCACACCAATATTTGCGTCTAGAGCCTTTGCATTGAGGGCTATCTGAAAACGGCTGTGGCGCCGAAGTTGCCTGTGAATGTGGAGTTGGTGGCATGTGAAACCCGCATGTGGAGCATTCGTTTGTGTGGCATGCTCTACCAGGTTCATTCCTAGATAATGCACTCAAAGGGCACTAAGCATAGAGTGTGAAAACTGAGTTTCCTTGAGAGCTGCTTGGAAGCCTGATGGTGTGTGAAGTTAGTGAGCCAAATGGAGTTGTTCTCCCACAAGAACCACTCGGCTGATCCTTCTTCAATATGCCCTTCACCAACATGCAGTGTTTCCTTGATTGAATTGGCTCTCACACCAATATTTGCGTCTAGAGCCTTTGCATTGATGGCTATCTGAAAAAAGCTGTGGCGCTGAAGTTGCCTGAGAATTTGGAGTTGGTGGCATGTGAAATCCGCATGTGGAGCATTCGTTTGTGTGGGATGCTCTACCAGGTTCATTCCTAGATAATGCACTCAAAGGGCACTAAGCATAGAGTGTGAAAACTGAGTTTCCTTGAGAGCTGCTTGGAAGCCTGATGGTGTGTGAAGTTAGTGAGCCAAATAGAGTTGTTCTCCCACAAGAACCACTCGGCTGATCCTTCTTCAATATGCCCTTCACCAACATGCAGTGTTTCCTTGATTGAATTAGCTCTCACACCAATATTTGCGTCTAGAGCCTTTGCATTGAGGGCTATCTGAAAAAAGCTGTGGCGCTGAAGTTGCCTGAGAATTTGGAGTTGGTGGCATGTGAAATCCGCATGTGGAGCATTCGTTTGTGTGGGATGCTCTACCAGGTTCATTCCTAGATAATGCACTCAAAGGGCACTAAGCATAGAGTGTGAAAACTGAGTTTCCTTGAGAGCTGCTTGGAAGCCTGATGGTGTGTGAAGTTAGTGAGCCAAATAGAGTTGTTCTCCCACAAGAACCACTCGGCTGATCCTTCTTCAATATGCCCTTCACCAACATGCAGTGTTTCCTTGATTGAATTAGCTCTCACACCAATATTTGCGTATAGAGCCTTTGCATTGAGGGCTATCTGAAAACGGCTGTGGCGCTGAAGTTGCCTGAGAATGTGGAGTTGGTGGCATGTGAAACCCGCATGTGGAGCATTCGTTTGTGTGGGATGGTCTACCAGGTTCATTCCTAGATAATGCACTCAAAGGGCACTAAGCATAGAGTGTGAAAACTGAGTTTCCTTGAGAGCTGCTTGGAAGCCTGATGGTGTGTGAAGTTAGTGAGCCAAATGGAGTTGTTCTCCCACAAGAACCACTCGGCTGATCCTTCTTCAATATGCCCTTCACCAACATGCAGTGTTTCCTTGATTGAATTAGCTCTCACACCAATATTTGCGTCTAGAGCCTTTGCATTGAGGGCTATCTGAAAACGGCTGTGGCGCTGAAGTTGCCTGTGAATGTGGAGTTGGTGGCATGTGAAAAACGCATGTGCAGCATTGGTTTGTGTGGGATGCTCACCAAGTTTCCTTTCAGGCCTATACACTCAAAACGCACTAAGCATAGAGTGTGAAAACTGAGTTTCCTTGAGAGCTGCTTGGAAGCCTGATGGTGTGTGAAGTTAGTGAGCCAAATGGAGTTGTTCTCCCACAAGAACCACTCGGCTGATCCTTCTTCAATATGCCCTTCACCAACATGCAGTGTTTCCTTGATTGAATTAGCTCTCACACCAATATTTGCGTCTAGAGCCTTTGCATTGAGGGCTATCTGAAAATGGCTGTGGCGCTGAAGTTGCCTGTGAATGTGGAGTTGGTGGCATGTGAAACCCTCATGTGGAGCATTCGTTTGTGTGGGATGTTCACCAAGATTCATTTCAGTCCAAGGCACTCAAAGGGCACTAAGCATAGAGTGTGAAAACTGAGTTTCCTTGAGAGCTGCTCGGAAGCCTGATGGTATGTGAAGTTAGTGAGCCAAGTGGAGTTATTCTCCCTCAAGAACCACTCGGCTGATCCTTCTTCAATATGCCCTTCACCAACATGCAGTGTTTCCTTGATTGAATTAGCTCTCACACCAATATTTGCGTCTAGAGCCTTTGCATTGAGGGCTATCTGAGAACGGCTGTGGCGCTGAAGTTGCCTGTGAATGTGGAGTTGGTGGCATGTGAAACCCGCATGTGGAGCATTCGTTTGTGTGGGATGCTCACAAAGCTTCATTTCAGTCCAAGGCACTCAAAGGGCACTAAGCATAGAGTGTGAAAACTGAGTTTCCTTGAGAGCTGCTTGGAAGCCTGATGGTGTGTGAAGTTAGTGAGCCAAACGGAGTTATTCTCCCACAAGAACCACTCGGCTGATCCTTCTTCAATATGCCCTTCACCAACATGCAGTGTTTCCTTGATTGAATTAGCTCTCACACCAATATTTGCGTCTAGAGCCTTTGCATTGAGGGCTACCTGAAAACGGTTGTGGCGCTGAAGTTGCCTGTGAATGTGGAGTTGGTGGCATGTGAAACCCGCATGTGGAGCATTGGTTTGTGTGGGATGCGCACCAAGCTTCATTTCAGTCCAACGCACTCAAAGGGCACTAAGCATAGAGTGTGAAAACTGAGTTTCCTTGAGAGCTGCTTGGAAGCCTGATGGTGTGTGAAGTTAGTGAACCAAATGGAGTTGTTCTCCCACAAGAACCACTCGGCTGATCCTTCTTCAATATGCCCTTCACCAACATGCAGTGTTTCCTCTATTCAATTAGCTCTCACACCAATATTTGCATCAAGAGCCTTTGCATTGAGGGCTATCTGAAAACGGCTATGGCGCTGAAGTTGCCTGTGAATGTGGAGTTGGTGGCATGTGAAACCCGCATGTGGAACATTCGTTTGTGAGGGATGCTTTGCCAGGTTCATTCCTAGATAATGCACTCAAAGGGCACTAAGCATAGAGTGTGCAAACTGAGTTTCCTTGAGAGCTGCTTGGAAGCCTGATGGTGTGTGAAGTTAGTGAGCCAAATGGAGTTGTTCTCCCACAAGAACCACTCAGCTGATTCTTCATCAATATGCCCTTCACCAACGTGCAGTGTTTCCTTGATTGAATTAGCTCTCACACCAATATTTGCGTCTAGAGCCTTTGCATTGAGGGCTATCTGAAAATGACTGTGGTGCTGAAGTTTCCTGTGAATGTGGAGTTGGTGGCATGTGAAACCCGCATGTGGAACATTCGTTTGTGAGGGATGCTCTGCCAGGTTCATTCCTAGATAATGATCTCAAAAGGCACTAAGCATAGAGTGTGCAAACTGAGTTTCCTTGAGAGCTGCTTGGAAGCCTGATGGTGTGTGAAGTTAGTGAGCCAAATGGAGTTGTTCTCCCACAAGAACCACTCGGCTGATCCTTCTTCAATATGCCCTTCACCAACATGCAGTGTTTCCTTGATTGAATTAGCTCTCACACCAATATTTGCGTCTAGAGCCTTTGCATTGAGGGCTATCTGAAAACGGCTGTGGCGCTGAAGTTGCCTGAGAATGTGGAGTTGGTGGCATGTGAAACCCGCATGTGGAGCATTCGTTTGTGTGGGATGCTCACCAAGCTTCCTTTCAGGCCTATACACGCAAAGCGCACTAAGCATAGAGTGTGAAAACTGAGTTTCCTTGAGAGCTGCTTGGAAGCCTGATGGTGTGTGACGTTAGTGAGCCAAATGGAGTTGTTCTCCCACAAGAACCACTCGGCTGATCCTTCTTCAATATGCCCTTCACCAACATGCAGTGTTTCCTTGATTGAATTAGCTCTCACACCAATATTTGCGTCTAGAGCCGTTGCATTGAGGGCTATCTGAAAATGGCTGTGGCGCTGAAGTTGCCTGTGAATGTGGAGTTGGTGGCATGTGAAACCCTCATGTGGAGCATTCGTTTGTGTGGGATGTTCACCAAGCTTCATTTCAGTCCAAGGCACTCAAAGGGCACTAAGCATAGAGTGTGAAAACTGAGTTTCCTTGAGAGCTGCTCGGAAGCCTGATGGTATGTGAAGTTAGTGAGCCAAGTGGAGTTATTCTCCCACAAGAACCACTCGGCTGATCCTTCTTCAATATGCCCTTCACCAACATGCAGTGTTTCATTGATTGAATTAGCTCTCACACCAATATTTGCGTCTAGAGCCTTTGCATTGAGGGCTATCTGAGAACGGCTGTGGCGCTGAAGTTGCCTGTGAATGTGGAGTTGGTGGCATGTGAAACCCGCATGTGGAGCATTCGTTTGTGTGGGATGCTCTACCAGGTTCATTTCAGTCCTAGCCATACAAAGGGCACTAAGCATAGAGTGTGAAAACTGAGTTTCCTTGAGAGCTGCTTGGAAGCCTGATGGTGTGTGAAGTTAGTGAGCCAAATGGAGTTGTTCTCCCACAAGAACCACTTGGCTGATCCTTCTTCAATATGCCCTTCACCAACATGCAGTGTTTCCTCTATTCAATTAGCTCTCACACCAACATTTTCATCTAGAGCCGTTGCATTGAGGGCTATCTGAAAACGGCTGTGGCGCTGAAGTTGCCTGAGAATGTGGAGTTTGTCCCATGTAAAACCCGCATGTGGAGCATTCGTTTGTGTGGAATGCTCTACCATGTTCATTCCTAGATAATGCACTCAAAGGGCACTAAGCATAGAGTGTGCAAACTGAGTTTCCTTGAGAGCTGCTTGGAAGCCTGATGGTGTGTGAAGTTAGTGAGCCAAATGGAGTTGTTCTCCCACAAGAACCACTCAGCTGATTCTTCATCAATATGCCCTTCACCAACATGCAGTGTTTCCTTGATTGAATTAGCTCTCACACCAATATTTGCGTCTAGAGCCTTTGCATTGAGGGCTATCTGAAAATGGCTGTGGCGCTGAAGTTGCCTGTGAATGTGGAGTTGGTGGCATGTGAAAGCCGCATGTGGAGCATTCGTTTGTGTGGGATGCTCACAAACTTCATTTCAGTCCTAGGCACTCAAAGGGCACTAAGCATAGAGTGTGAAAACTGAGTTTCCTTGAGAGCTGCTTGGAAGCCTGATGGTGTGTGAAGTTAGTGAGCCAAATGGAGTTGTTCTCCCACAAGAACCACTTGGCTGATCCTTCTTCAATATGCCCTTCACCAACATGCAGTGTTTCCTCTATTCAATTAGCTCTCACACCAATATTTGCATCTAGAGCCGTTGCATTGAGGGCTATCTGAAAACGGCTGTGGCGCTGAAGTTGCCTGAGAATGTGGAGTTGGTGGCATGTAAAACCCGCATGTGGAGCATTCGTTTGTGTGGAATGCTCTACCATGTTCATTCCTAGATAATGCACTCAAAGGGCACTAAGCATAGAGTGTGCAAACTGAGTTTCCTTGAGAGCTGCTTGGAAGCCTGATGGTGTGTGAAGTTAGTGAGCCAAATGGAGTTGTTCTCCCACAAGAACCACTCAGCTGATTCTTCATCAATATGCCCTTCACCAACATGCAGTGTTTCCTTGATTGAATTAGCTCTCACACCAATATTTGCGTCTAGAGCCTTTGCATTGAGGGCTATCTGAAAATGGCTGTGGCGCTGAAGTTGCCTGTGAATGTGGAGTTGGTGGCATGTGAAACCCGCATGTGGAGCATTCGTTTGTGTGGGATGTTCACCAAGCTTCATTTCAGTACACGGCACTCAAAGGGCACTAAGCATAGAGTGTGAAAACTGAGTTTCCTTGAGAGCTGCTCGGAAGCCTGATGGTATGTGAAGTTAGTGAGCCAAGTGGAGCTATTCTCCCACAAGAACCACTCGGCTGATCCTTCTTCAATATGCCCTTCACCAACATGCAGTGTTTCCTCTATTCAATTAGCTCTCACACCAATATTTGCATCTAGAGCCGTTGCATTGAGGGCTATCTGAAAACGGCTGTGGCGCTGAAGTTGCCTGAGAATGTGGAGTTGGTGGCATGTAAAACCCGCATGTGGAGCATTCGTTTGTGTGGGATGCTCTACCAGGTTCATTCCTAGATAATGCACTCAAAGGGCACTAAGCATAGAGTGTGCAAACTGAGTTTCCTTGAGAGCTGCTTGGAAGCCTGATGGTGTGTGAAGTTAGTGAGCCAAATGGAGTTGTTCTCCCACAAGAACCACTCTGCTGATCCTTCTTCAATATGCCCTTCACCAACATGCAGTGTTTCCTTGATTGAATTAGCTCTCACACCAATATTTGCGTCTAGAGCCTTTGCATTGAGGGCTATCTGAAAATGGCTGTGGCGCTGAAGTTGCCTGTGAATGTGGAGTTGGTGTCATGTGAAAGCCTCATGTGGAGCATTCGTTTGTGTGGGATGTTCACCAAGCTTCATTTCAGTCCTAGGCACTCAAAGGGCACTAAGCATAGAGTGTGAAAACTGAGTTTCCTTGAGAGCTGCTTGGAAGCCTGATGGTATGTGAAGTTAGTGAGCCAAGTGGAGTTATTCTCCCACAAGAACCACTCGGCTGATCCTTCTTCAATATGCCCTTCACCAACATGCAGTGTTTCCTTGATTGAATTAGCTCTCACACCAATATTTGCGTCTAGAGCCTTTGCATTGAGGGCTATCTGAGAACGGCTGTGGCGCTGAAGTTGCCTGTGAATGTGGAGTTGGTGGCATGTGAAACCCGCATGTGGAGCATTCGTTTGTGTGGGATGCTCACAAAGCTTCATTTCAGTCCTAGGCACTCAAAGGGCACTAAGCATAGAGTGTGAAAACTGAGTTTCCTTGAGAGCTGCTTGGAAGCCTGATGGTGTGTGAAGTTAGTGAGCCAAATGGAGTTGTTCTCCCACAAGAACCACTCAGCTGATTCTTCATCAATATTCCCTTCACCAACATGCAGTGTTTCCTTGATTGAATTAGCTCTCACACCAATATTTGCGTCTAGAGCCTTTGCATTGAGGGCTATCTGAAAACGGCTGTGGCGCTGAAGTTGCCTGTGAATGTGGAGTTGGTGGCATGTGAAACCCGCATGTGGAGCATTCGTTTGTGTGGGATGCTCACCAAGCTTCATTTCAGGCCTATACACTCAAAGTGCACTAAGCATAGAGTGTGAAAACTGAGTTTCCTTGAGAGCTGCTTGGAAGCCTGATGGTGTGTGAAGTTAGTGAGCCAAATGGAGTTGTTCTCCCACAAGAACCACTCGGCTGATCCTTCTTCAATATGCCCTTCACCAACATGCAGTGTTTAATTGATTGAATTAGCTCTCACACCAATATTTGCGTCTAGAGCCTTTGCATTGAGGGCTATCTGAAAACGGCTGTTTCGCTGAAGTTGACTGTGAATGTGGAGTTGGTGGCATGTGAAAGCCGCATGTGGAGCATTGGTTTGTGTGGGATGCTCACCAAGCTTCCTTTCAGGCCTATACACTCAAAGCGCACTAAGCATAGAGTGTGAAAACTGAGTTTCCTTGAGAGCTGCTTGGAAGCCTGATGGTGTGTGACGTTAGTGAGCCAAATGGAGTTGTTCTCCCACAAGAACCACTCGGCTGATCCTTCTTCAATATGCCCTTCACCAACATGCAGTGTTTCCTTGATTGAATTAGCTCTCACACCAATATTTGCGTCTAGAGCCGTTGCATTGAGGGCTATCAGAAAATGGCTGTGGCGCTGAAGTTGCCTGTGAATGTGGAGTTATTGGCATGTGAAACCCGCATGTGGAGCATTCGTTTGTGTGGGATGTTCACCAAGCTTCATTTCAGTCCAACGCACTCAAAGGGCACTAAGCATAGAGTGTGAAAACTGAGTTTCCTTGAGAGCTGCTTGGAAGCCTGATGGTGTGTGAAGTTAGTGAGCCAAATGGAGTTGTTCTCCCACAAGAACCACTCGGCTGATCCTTCTTCAATATGCCCTTCACCAACATGCAGTGTTTAATTGATTGGATTAGCTCTCACACCAATATTTGCGTCTAGAGCCTTTGCATTGAGGGCTATCTGAAAACGGCTGTGGCGCTGAAGTTGCCTGTGAATGTGGAGTTGGTGGCATGTGAAACCCTCATGTGGAGCATTCGTTTGTGTGGGATGCTCACCAAGCTTCATTTCAGTCCTAGGCACTCAAAGGTCACTAAGCATAGAGTGTGAAAACTGAGTTTCCTTGAGAGCTGCTCGGAAGCCTGATGGTATGTGAAGTTAGTGAGCCAAGTGGAGTTATTCTCCCACAAGAACCACTCGGCTGATCCTTCTTCAATATGCCCTTCACCAACATGCAGTGTTTCCTTGATTGAATTAGCTCTCACACCAATATTTGCGTCTAGAGCCTTTGCATTGAGGGCTATCTGAGAACGGCTATGGCGCTGAAGTTGCCTGTGAATGTGGAGTTGGTGGCATGTGAAACCCGCATGTGGAGCATTCGTTTGTGTGGGATGCTCACAAAGCTTCATTTCAGTCCTAGGCACTCAAAGGGCACTAAGCATAGAGTGTGCAAACTGAGTTTCCTTGAGAGCTGCTTGGAAGCCTGATGGTGTGTGAAGTTAGTGAGCCAAATGGAGTTGTTCTCCCACAAGAACCACTCGGCTGATCCTTCTTCAATATGCCCTTCACCAACATGCAGTGTTTCCTCGATTCAATTAGCTCTCACACCAATATTTGCGTCTAGAGCCTTTGCATTGAGGGCTATCTGAAAATGGCTGTGGCGCTGAAGTTGCCTGTGAATGTGGAGTTGGTGGCATGTGAAACCCGCATGTGGAGCATTCGTTTGTGTGTAATGCTCACCAAGCTTCATTTCAGTCCAAGGCACTCAAAGGGCACTAAGCATAGAGTGTGAAAACTGAGTTTCCTTGAGAGCTGCTTGGAAGCCTGATGGTGTGTGAAGTTAGTGAGCCAAACGGAGTTATTCTCCCACAAGAACCACTCGGCTGATCCTTCTTCAATATGCCCTTCACCAACATGCAGTGTTTCCTTGATTGAATTAGCTCTCACACCAATATTTGCGTCTAGAGCCTTTGCATTGAGGGCTATCTGAAAACGGCTGTGGCGCTGAAGTTGCCTGTGAATGTGGAGTTGGTGGCATGTGAAACTCGCATGTGGAGCATTGGTTTGTGTGGGATGCTCACCAAGCTTCATTTCAGGCCTATACACTCAAAGTGCACTAAGCATAGAGTGTGCAAACTGAGTTTCCTTGAGAGCTGCTTGGAAGCCTGATGGTGTGTGAAGTTAGTGAGCCAAATGGAGTTGTCTCCCACAAGAACCACTCTGCTGATCCTTCTTCAATATGCCCTTCACCAACATGCAGTGTTTCCTTGATTGAATTAGCTCTCACACCAATATTTGCGTCTAGAGCCTTTGCATTGAGGGCTATCTGAAAATGGCTGTGGCGCTGAAGTTGCCTGTGAATGTGGAGTTGGTGGCATGTGAAACCCTCATGTGGAGCATTCGTTTGTGTGGGATGTTCACCAAGCTTCATTTCAGTCCAAGGCACTCAAAGGGCACTAAGCATAGAGTGTGAAAACTGAGTTTCCTTGAGAGCTGCTCGGAAGCCTGATGGTATGTGAAGTTAGTGAGCCAAGTGAAGTTATTCTCCCACAAGAACCACTCGGCTGATCCTTCTTCAATATGCCCTTCACCAACATGCAGTGTTTCCTTGATTGAATTAGCTCTCACACCAATATTTGCGTCTAGAGCCTTTGCATTGAGGGCTATCTGAGAACGGCTGTGGCGCTGAAGTTGCCTGTGAATGTGGAGTTGGTGGCATGAGAAACCCGCATGTGGAGCATTCGTTTGTGTGGGATGCTCTACCAGGTTCATTCCTAGATAATGCACTCAAAGGGCACTAAGCATAGAGTGTGAAAACTGAGTTTCCTTGAGAGCTGCTTGGAAGCCTGATGATGTGTGAAGTTAGTGAGCCAAATGGAGTTGTTCTCCCACAAGAACCACTCTGCTGATCCTTCTTCAATATGCCCTTCACCAACATGCAGTGTTTCCTTGATTGAATTAGCTCTCACACCAATATTTGTGTCTAGAGCCTTTGCATTGAGGGCTATCTGAAAACGGCTGTGGCGCTGAAGTTGCCTGTGAATGTGGAGTTGGTGGCATGTGAAACCCGCATGTGGAGCATTCGTTTGTGTGGGATGCTCTACCAGGTTCATTCCTAGATAATGCACTCAAAGGGCACTAAGCATAGAGTGTGAAAACTGAGTTTCCTTGAGAGCTGCTTGGAAGCCTGATGGTGTGTGATGTTAGTGAGCCAAATGGAGTTGTTCTCCCACAAGAACCATTAGGCTGATCCTTCTTCAATATGCCCTTCACCAACATGCAGTGTTTCCTTGATTGAATTAGCTCTCACACCAATATTTGCGTCTAGAGCCTTTGCATTGAGGGCTATCTGAAAACGGCTGTGGCGCTGAAGTTGCCTGTGAATGTGGAGTTGGTGGCATGTGAAACCCGCATGTGGAGCATTCGTTTGTGTGGGATGCTCTACCAGGTTCATTCCTAGATAATGCACTCAAAGGGCACTAAGCATAGAGTGTGCAAACTGAGTTTCCTTGAGAGCTGCTTGGAAGCCTGATGGTGTGTGAAGTTAGTGAGCCAAATGGAGTTGTTCTCCCACAAGAACCATTAGGCTGATCCTTCTTCAATATGCCCTTCACCAACATGCAGTGTTTCCTTGATTGAATTAGCTCTCACACCAATATTTGCGTCTAGAGCCTTTGCATTGAGGGCTATCTGAGAACGGCTGTGGCGCTGAAGTTGCCTGTGAATGTGGAGTTGGTGGCATGTGAAACCCGCATGTGGAGCATTCGTTTGTGTGGGATGCTCTACCAGGTTCATTTCAGTCCTAGCCATACAAAGGGCACTAAGCATAGAGTGTGAAAACTGAGTTTCCTTGAGAGCTGCTTGGAAGCCTGATGGTGTGTGAAGTTAGTGAGCCAAATGGAGTTGTTCTCCCACAAGAACCACTTGGCTGATCCTTCTTCAATATGCCCTTCACCAACATGCAGTGTTTCCTCTATTCAATTAGCTCTCACACCAATATTTGCATCTAGAGCCGTTGCATTGAGGGCTATCTGAAAACGGCTGTGGCGCTGAAGTTGCCTGAGAATGTGGAGTTTGTCCCATGTAAAACCCGCATGTGGAGCATTCGTTTGTGTGGAATGCTCTACCATGTTCATTCCTAGATAATGCACTCAAAGGGCACTAAGCATAGAGTGTGCAAACTGAGTTTCCTTGAGAGCTGCTTGGAAGCCTGATGGTGTGTGAAGTTAGTGAGCCAAATGGAGTTGTTCTCCCACAAGAACCACTCAGCTGATTCTTCATCAATATGCCCTTCACCAACATGCAGTGTTTCCTTGATTGAATTAGCTCTCACACCAATATTTGCGTCTAGAGCCTTTGCATTGAGGGCTATCTGAAAATGGCTGTGGCGCTGAAGTTGCCTGTGAATGTGGAGTTGGTGGCATGTGAAAGCCGCATGTGGAGCATTCGTTTGTGTGGGATGCTCACAAACTTCATTTCAGTCCTAGGCACTCAAAGGGCACTAAGCATAGAGTGTGAAAACTGAGTTTCCTTGAGAGCTGCTTGGAAGCCTGATGGTGTGTGAAGTTAGTGAGCCAAATGGAGTTGTTCTCCCACAAGAACCACTTGGCTGATCCTTCTTCAATATGCCCTTCACCAACATGCAGTGTTTCCTCTATTCAATTAGCTCTCACACCAATATTTGCATCTAGAGCCGTTGCATTGAGGGCTATCTGAAAACGGCTGTGGCGCTGAAGTTGCCTGAGAATGTGGAGTTGGTGGCATGTAAAACCCGCATGTGGAGCATTCGTTTGTGTGGAATGCTCTACCATGTTCATTCCTAGATAATGCACTCAAAGGGCACTAAGCATAGAGTGTGCAAACTGAGTTTCCTTGAGAGCTGCTTGGAAGCCTGATGGTGTGTGAAGTTAGTGAGCCAAATGGAGTTGTTCTCCCACAAGAACCACTCAGCTGATTCTTCATCAATATGCCCTTCACCAACATGCAGTGTTTCCTTGATTGAATTAGCTCTCACACCAATATTTGCGTCTAGAGCCTTTGCATTGAGGGCTATCTGAAAATGGCTGTGGCGCTGAAGTTGCCTGTGAATGTGGAGTTGGTGGCATGTGAAACCCGCATGTGGAGCATTCGTTTGTGTGGGATGTTCACCAAGCTTCATTTCAGTACACGGCACTCAAAGGGCACTAAGCATAGAGTGTGAAAACTGAGTTTCCTTGAGAGCTGCTCGGAAGCCTGATGGTATGTGAAGTTAGTGAGCCAAGTGGAGCTATTCTCCCACAAGAACCACTCGGCTGATCCTTCTTCAATATGCCCTTCACCAACATGCAGTGTTTCCTCTATTCAATTAGCTCTCACACCAATATTTGCATCTAGAGCCGTTGCATTGAGGGCTATCTGAAAACGGCTGTGGCGCTGAAGTTGCCTGAGAATGTGGAGTTGGTGGCATGTAAAACCCGCATGTGGAGCATTCGTTTGTGTGGGATGCTCTACCAGGTTCATTCCTAGATAATGCACTCAAAGGGCACTAAGCATAGAGTGTGAAAACTGAGTTTCCTTGAGAGCTGCTCGGAAGCCTGATGGTATGTGAAGTTAGTGAGCCAAGTGGAGTTATTCTCCCACAAGAACCACTCGGCTGATCCTTCTTCAATATGCCCTTCACCAACATGCAGTGTTTCCTTGATTGAATTAGCTCTCACACCAATATTTGCGTCTAGAGCCTTTGCATTGAGGGCTATCTGAGAACGGCTGTGGCGCTGAAGTTGCCTGTGAATGTGGAGTTGGTGGCATGTGAAACCCGCATGTGGAGCATTCGTTTGTGTGGGATGCTCACAAAGCTTCATTTCAGTCCTAGGCACTCAAAGGGCACTAAGCATAGAGTGTGAAAACTGAGTTTCCTTGAGAGCTGCTTGGAAGCCTGATGGTGTGTGAAGTTAGTGAGCCAAATGGAGTTGTTCTCCCACAAGAACCACTCAGCTGATTCTTCATCAATATTCCCTTCACCAACATGCAGTGTTTCCTTGATTGAATTAGCTCTCACACCAATATTTGCGTCTAGAGCCTTTGCATTGAGGGCTATCTGAAAACGGCTGTGGCGCTGAAGTTGCCTGTGAATGTGGAGTTGGTGGCATGTGAAACCCGCATGTGGAGCATTCGTTTGTGTGGGATGCTCACCAAGCTTCATTTCAGGCCTATACACTCAAAGTGCACTAAGCATAGAGTGTGAAAACTGAGTTTCCTTGAGAGCTGCTTGGAAGCCTGATGGTGTGTGAAGTTAGTGAGCCAAATGGAGTTGTTCTCCCACAAGAACCACTCGGCTGATCCTTCTTCAATATGCCCTTCACCAACATGCAGTGTTTAATTGATTGAATTAGCTCTCACACCAATATTTGCGTCTAGAGCCTTTGCATTGAGGGCTATCTGAAAACGGCTGTTTCGCTGAAGTTGACTGTGAATGTGGAGTTGGTGGCATGTGAAAGCCGCATGTGGAGCATTGGTTTGTGTGGGATGCTCACCAAGCTTCCTTTCAGGCCTATACACTCAAAGCGCACTAAGCATAGAGTGTGAAAACTGAGTTTCCTTGAGAGCTGCTTGGAAGCCTGATGGTGTGTGACGTTAGTGAGCCAAATGGAGTTGTTCTCCCACAAGAACCACTCGGCTGATCCTTCTTCAATATGCCCTTCACCAACATGCAGTGTTTCCTTGATTGAATTAGCTCTCACACCAATATTTGCGTCTAGAGCCGTTGCATTGAGGGCTATCAGAAAATGGCTGTGGCGCTGAAGTTGCCTGTGAATGTGGAGTTATTGGCATGTGAAACCCGCATGTGGAGCATTCGTTTGTGTGGGATGTTCACCAAGCTTCATTTCAGTCCAACGCACTCAAAGGGCACTAAGCATAGATTGTGAAAACTGAGTTTCCTTGAGAGCTGCTTGGAAGCCTGATGGTGTGTGAAGTTAGTGAGCCAAATGGAGTTGTTCTCCCACAAGAACCACTCGGCTGATCCTTCTTCAATATGCCCTTCACCAACATGCAGTGTTTAATTGATTGAATTAGCTCTCACACCAATATTTGCGTCTAGAGCCTTTGCATTGAGGGCTATCTGAAAACGGCTGTTTCGCTGAAGTTGCCTGTGAATGTGGAGTTGGTGGCATGTGAAACCCTCATGTGGAGCATTCGTTTGTGTGGGATGCTCACCAAGCTTCATTTCAGTCCTAGGCACTCAAAGGTCACTAAGCATAGAGTGTGAAAACTGAGTTTCCTTGAGAGCTGCTCGGAAGCCTGATGGTATGTGAAGTTAGTGAGCCAAGTGGAGTTATTCTCCCACAAGAACCACTCGGCTGATCCTTCTTCAATATGCCCTTCACCAACATGCAGTGTTTCCTTGATTGAATTAGCTCTCACACCAATATTTGCGTCTAGAGCCTTTGCATTGAGGGCTATCTGAGAACGGCTATGGCGCTGAAGTTGCCTGTGAATGTGGAGTTGGTGGCATGTGAAACCCGCATGTGGAGCATTCGTTTGTGTGGGATGCTCACAAAGCTTCATTTCAGTCCTAGGCACTCAAAGGGCACTAAGCATAGAGTGTGCAAACTGAGTTTCCTTGAGAGCTGCTTGGAAGCCTGATGGTGTGTGAAGTTAGTGAGCCAAATGGAGTTGTTCTCCCACAAGAACCACTCGGCTGATCCTTCTTCAATATGCCCTTCACCAACATGCAGTGTTTCCTCGATTCAATTAGCTCTCACACCAATATTTGCGTCTAGAGCCTTTGCATTGAGGGCTATCTGAAAATGGCTGTGGCGCTGAAGTTGCCTGTGAATGTGGAGTTGGTGGCATGTGAAACCCGCATGTGGAGCATTCGTTTGTGTGTAATGCTCACCAAGCTTCATTTCAGTCCAAGGCACTCAAAGGGCACTAAGCATAGAGTGTGAAAACTGAGTTTCCTTGAGAGCTGCTTGGAAGCCTGATGGTGTGTGAAGTTAGTGAGCCAAACGGAGTTATTCTCCCACAAGAACCACTCGGCTGATCCTTCTTCAATATGCCCTTCACCAACATGCAGTGTTTCCTTGATTGAATTAGCTCTCACACCAATATTTGCGTCTAGAGCCTTTGCATTGAGGGCTATCTGAAAACGGCTGTGGCGCTGAAGTTGCCTGTGAATGTGGAGTTGGTGGCATGTGAAACTCGCATGTGGAGCATTGGTTTGTGTGGGATGCTCACCAAGCTTCATTTCAGGCCTATACACTCAAAGTGCACTAAGCATAGAGTGTGCAAACTGAGTTTCCTTGAGAGCTGCTTGGAAGCCTGATGGTGTGTGAAGTTAGTGAGCCAAATGGAGTTGTCTCCCACAAGAACCACTCGGCTGATCCTTCTTCAATATGCCCTTCACCAACATGCAGTGTTTCCTTGATTGAATTAGCTCTCACACCAATATTTGCGTCTAGAGCCTTTGCATTGAGGGCTATCTGAAAATGGCTGTGGCGCTGAAGTTGCCTGTGAATGTGGAGTTGGTGGCATGTGAAACCCTCATGTGGAGCATTCGTTTGTGTGGGATGTTCACCAAGCTTCATTTCAGTCCAAGGCACTCAAAGGGCACTAAGCATAGAGTGTGAAAACTGAGTTTCCTTGAGAGCTGCTCGGAAGCCTGATGGTATGTGAAGTTAGTGAGCCAAGTGAAGTTATTCTCCCACAAGAACCACTCGGCTGATCCTTCTTCAATATGCCCTTCACCAACATGCAGTGTTTCCTTGATTGAATTAGCTCTCACACCAATATTTGCGTCTAGAGCCTTTGCATTGAGGGCTATCTGAGAACGGCTGTGGCGCTCTAGTTGCCTGTGAATGTGGAGTTGGTGGCATGAGAAACCCGCATGTGGAGCATTCGTTTGTGTGGGATGCTCTACCAGGTTCATTCCTAGATAATGCACTCAAAGGGCACTAAGCATAGAGTGTGAAAACTGAGTTTCCTTGAGAGCTGCTTGGAAGCCTGATGATGTGTGAAGTTAGTGAGCCAAATGGAGTTGTTCTCCCACAAGAACCACTCTGCTGATCCTTCTTCAATATGCCCTTCACCAACATGCAGTGTTTCCTTGATTGAATTAGCTCTCACACCAATATTTGTGTCTAGAGCCTTTGCATTGAGGGCTATCTGAAAACGGCTGTGGCGCTGAAGTTGCCTGTGAATGTGGAGTTGGTGGCATGTGAAACCCGCATGTGGAGCATTCGTTTGTGTGGGATGCTCTACCAGGTTCATTCCTAGATAATGCACTCAAAGGGCACTAAGCATAGAGTGTGAAAACTGAGTTTCCTTGAGAGCTGCTTGGAAGCCTGATGGTGTGTGATGTTAGTGAGCCAAATGGAGTTGTTCTCCCACAAGAACCATTAGGCTGATCCTTCTTCAATATGCCCTTCACCAACATGCAGTGTTTCCTTGATTGAATTAGCTCTCACACCAATATTTGCGTCTAGAGCCTTTGCATTGAGGGCTATCTGAAAACGGCTGTGGCGCTGAAGTTGCCTGTGAATGTGGAGTTGGTGGCATGTGAAACCCGCATGTGGAGCATTCGTTTGTGTGGGATGCTCTACCAGGTTCATTCCTAGATAATGCACTCAAAGGGCACTAAGCATAGAGTGTGCAAACTGAGTTTCCTTGAGAGCTGCTTGGAAGCCTGATGGTGTGTGAAGTTAGTGAGCCAAATGGAGTTGTTCTCCCACAAGAACCATTAGGCTGATCCTTCTTCAATATGCCCTTCACCAACATGCAGTGTTTCCTTGATTGAATTAGCTCTCACACCAATATTTGCGTCTAGAGCCTTTGCATTGAGGGCTATCTGAGAACGGCTGTGGCGCTGAAGTTGCCTGTGAATGTGGAGTTGGTGGCATGTGAAACCCGCATGTGGAGCATTCGTTTGTGTGGGATGCTCTACCAGGTTCATTTCAGTCCTAGCCATACAAAGGGCACTAAGCATAGAGTGTGAAAACTGAGTTTCCTTGAGAGCTGCTTGGAAGCCTGATGGTGTGTGAAGTTAGTGAGCCAAATGGAGTTGTTCTCCCACAAGAACCACTTGGCTGATCCTTCTTCAATATGCCCTTCACCAACATGCAGTGTTTCCTCTATTCAATTAGCTCTCACACCAATATTTGCATCTAGAGCCGTTGCATTGAGGGCTATCTGAAAACGGCTGTGGCGCTGAAGTTGCCTGAGAATGTGGAGTTTGTCCCATGTAAAACCCGCATGTGGAGCATTCGTTTGTGTGGAATGCTCTACCATGTTCATTCCTAGATAATGCACTCAAAGGGCACTAAGCATAGAGTGTGCAAACTGAGTTTCCTTGAGAGCTGCTTGGAAGCCTGATGGTGTGTGAAGTTAGTGAGCCAAATGGAGTTGTTCTCCCACAAGAACCACTCAGCTGATTCTTCATCAATATGCCCTTCACCAACATGCAGTGTTTCCTTGATTGAATTAGCTCTCACACCAATATTTGCGTCTAGAGCCTTTGCATTGAGGGCTATCTGAAAATGGCTGTGGCGCTGAAGTTGCCTGTGAATGTGGAGTTGGTGGCATGTGAAACCCGCATGTGGAGCATTCGTTTGTGTGGGATGCTCACAAACTTCATTTCAGTCCTAGGCACTCAAAGGGCACTAAGCATAGAGTGTGAAAACTGAGTTTCCTTGAGAGCTGCTTGGAAGCCTGATGGTGTGTGAAGTTAGTGAGCCAAATGGAGTTGTTCTCCCACAAGAACCACTTGGCTGATCCTTCTTCAATATGCCCTTCACCAACATGCAGTGTTTCCTCTATTCAATTAGCTCTCACACCAATATTTGCATCTAGAGCCGTTGCATTGAGGGCTATCTGAAAACGGCTGTGGCGCTGAAGTTGCCTGAGAATGTGGAGTTGGTGGCATGTAAAACCCGCATGTGGAGCATTCGTTTGTGTGGAATGCTCTACCATGTTCATTCCTAGATAATGCACTCAAAGGGCACTAAGCATAGAGTGTGCAAACTGAGTTTCCTTGAGAGCTGCTTGGAAGCCTGATGGTGTGTGAAGTTAGTGAGCCAAATGGAGTTGTTCTCCCACAAGAACCACTCAGCTGATTCTTCATCAATATGCCCTTCACCAACATGCAGTGTTTCCTTGATTGAATTAGCTCTCACACCAATATTTGCGTCTAGAGCCTTTGCATTGAGGGCTATCTGAAAATGGCTGTGGCGCTGAAGTTGCCTGTGAATGTGGAGTTGGTGGCATGTGAAACCCGCATGTGGAGCATTCGTTTGTGTGGGATGTTCACCAAGCTTCATTTCAGTACACGGCACTCAAAGGGCACTAAGCATAGAGTGTGAAAACTGAGTTTCCTTGAGAGCTGCTCGGAAGCCTGATGGTATGTGAAGTTAGTGAGCCAAGTGGAGCTATTCTCCCACAAGAACCACTTGGCTGATCCTTCTTCAATATGCCCTTCACCAACATGCAGTGTTTCCTCTATTCAATTAGCTCTCACACCAATATTTGCATCTAGAGCCTTTGCATTGAGGGCTATCTGAAAACGGCTGTGGCGCTGAAGTTGCCTGAGAATGTGGAGTTGGTGGCATGTAAAACCCGCATGTGGAGCATTCGTTTGTGTGGGATGCTCTACCAGGTTCATTCCTAGATAATGCACTCAAAGGGCACTAAGCATAGAGTGTGCAAACTGAGTTTCCTTGAGAGCTGGTTGGAAGCCTGATGGTGTGTGAAGTTAGTGAGCCAAATGGAGTTGTTCTCCCACAAGAACCACTCGGCTGATCCTTCTTCAATATGCCCTTCACCAACATGCAGTGTTTCCTTGATTGAATTAGCTCTCACACCAATATTTGCGTCTAGAGCCTTTGCATTGAGGGCTATCTGAAAATGGCTGTGGCGCTGAAGTTGCCTGTGAATGTGGAGTTGGTGTCATGTGAAAGCCTCATGTGGAGCATTCGTTTGTGTGGGATGTTCACCAAGCTTCATTTCAGTCCTAGGCACTCAAAGGGCACTAAGCATAGAGTGTGAAAACTGAGTTTCCTTGAGAGCTGCTCGGAAGCCTGATGGTATGTGAAGTTAGTGAGCCAAGTGGAGTTATTCTCCCACAAGAACCACTCGGCTGATCCTTCTTCAATATGCCCTTCACCAACATGCAGTGTTTCCTTGATTGAATTAGCTCTCACACCAATATTTGCGTCTAGAGCCTTTGCATTGAGGGCTATCTGAGAACGGCTGTGGCGCTGAAGTTGCCTGTGAATGTGGAGTTGGTGGCATGTGAAACCCGCATGTGGAGCATTCGTTTGTGTGGGATGCTCACAAAGCTTCATTTCAGTCCTAGGCACTCAAAGGGCACTAAGCATAGAGTGTGAAAACTGAGTTTCCTTGAGAGCTGCTTGGAAGCCTGATGGTGTGTGAAGTTAGTGAGCCAAATGGAGTTGTTCTCCCACAAGAACCACTCAGCTGATTCTTCATCAATATTCCCTTCACCAACATGCAGTGTTTCCTTGATTGAATTAGCTCTCACACCAATATTTGCGTCTAGAGCCTTTGCATTGAGGGCTATCTGAAAACGGCTGTGGCGCTGAAGTTGCCTGTGAATGTGGAGTTGGTGGCATGTGAAACCCGCATGTGGAGCATTCGTTTGTGTGGGATGCTCACCAAGCTTCATTTCAGGCCTATACACTCAAAGTGCACTAAGCATAGAGTGTGAAAACTGAGTTTCCTTGAGAGCTGCTTGGAAGCCTGATGGTGTGTGAAGTTAGTGAGCCAAATGGAGTTGTTCTCCCACAAGAACCACTCGGCTGATCCTTCTTCAATATGCCCTTCACCAACATGCAGTGTTTCCTTGATTGAATTAGCTCTCACACCAATATTTGCGTCTAGAGCCTTTGCATTGAGGGCTATCTGAAAACGGCTGTTTCGCTGAAGTTGACTGTGAATGTGGAGTTGGTGGCATGTGAAAGCCGCATGTGGAGCATTGGTTTGTGTGGGATGCTCACCAAGCTTCCTTTCAGGCCTATACACTCAAAGCGCACTAAGCATAGAGTGTGAAAACTGAGTTTCCTTGAGAGCTGCTTGGAAGCCTGATGGTGTGTGACGTTAGTGAGCCAAATGGAGTTGTTCTCCCACAAGAACCACTCGGCTGATCCTTCTTCAATATGCCCTTCACCAACATGCAGTGTTTCCTTGATTGAATTAGCTCTCACACCAATATTTGCGTCTAGAGCCGTTGCATTGAGGGCTATCAGAAAATGGCTGTGGCGCTGAAGTTGCCTGTGAATGTGGAGTTATTGGCATGTGAAACCCGCATGTGGAGCATTCGTTTGTGTGGGATGTTCACCAAGCTTCATTTCAGTCCAACGCACTCAAAGGGCACTAAGCATAGAGTGTGAAAACTGAGTTTCCTTGAGAGCTGCTTGGAAGCCTGATGGTGTGTGAAGTTAGTGAGCCAAACGGAGTTATTCTCCCAGAAGAACCACTCGGCTGATCCTTCTTCAATATGCCCTTCACCAACATGCAGTGTTTCCTTGATTGAATTAGCTCTCACACCAATATTTGCGTCTAGAGCCTTTGCATTGAGGGCTATCTGAAAACGGCTGTGGCGCTGAAGTTGCCTGTGAATGTGGAGTTGGTGGCATGTGAAACTCGCATGTGGAGCATTGGTTTGTGTGGGATGCTCACCAAGCTTCATTTCAGGCCTATACACTCAAAGTGCACTAAGCATAGAGTGTGCAAACTGAGTTTCCTTGAGAGCTGCTTGGAAGCCTGATGGTGTGTGAAGTTAGTGAGCCAAATGGAGTTGTCTCCCACAAGAACCACTCTGCTGATCCTTCTTCAATATGCCCTTCACCAACATGCAGTGTTTCCTTGATTGAATTAGCTCTCACACCAATATTTGCGTCTAGAGCCTTTGCATTGAGGGCTATCTGAAAATGGCTGTGGCGCTGAAGTTGCCTGTGAATGTGGAGTTGGTGGCATGTGAAACCCTCATGTGGAGCATTCGTTTGTGTGGGATGTTCACCAAGCTTCATTTCAGTCCAAGGCACTCAAAGGGCACTAAGCATAGAGTGTGAAAACTGAGTTTCCTTGAGAGCTGCTTGGAAGCCTGATGGTATGTGAAGTTAGTGAGCCAAGTGAAGTTATTCTCCCACAAGAACCACTCGGCTGATCCTTCTTCAATATGCCCTTCACCAACATGCAGTGTTTCCTTGATTGAATTAGCTCTCACACCAATATTTGCGTCTAGAGCCTTTGCATTGAGGGCTATCTGAGAACTACTGTGGCGCTCTAGTTGCCTGTGAATGTGGAGTTGGTGGCATGAGAAACCCGCATGTGGAGCATTCGTTTGTGTGGGATGCTCTACCAGGTTCATTCCTAGATAATGCACTCAAAGGGCACTAAGCATAGAGTGTGAAAACTGAGTTTCCTTGAGAGCTGCTTGGAAGCCTGATGATGTGTGAAGTTAGTGAGCCAAATGCAGTTGTTCTCCCACAAGAACCACTCGGCTGATCCTTCTTCAATATGCCCTTCACCAACATGCAGTGTTTCCTTGATTGAATTAGCTCTCACACCAATATTTGTGTCTAGAGCCTTTGCATTGAGGGCTATCTGAAAACGGCTGTGGCGCTGAAGTTGCCTGTGAATGTGGAGTTGGTGGCATGTGAAACCCGCATGTGGAGCATTCGTTTGTGTGGGATGCTCTACCAGGTTCATTCCTAGATAATGCACTCAAAGGGCACTAAGCATAGAGTGTGAAAACTGAGTTTCCTTGAGAGCTGCTTGGAAGCCTGATGGTGTGTGATGTTAGTGAGCCAAATGGAGTTGTTCTCCCACAAGAACCATTAGGCTGATTCTTCTTCAATATGCCCTTCACCAACATGCAGTGTTTCCTTGATTGAATTAGCTCTCACACCAATATTTGCGTCTAGAGCCTTTGCATTGAGGGCTATCTGAAAACGGCTGTGGCGCTGAAGTTGCCTGTGAATGTGGAGTTGGTGGCATGTGAAACCCGCATGTGGAGCATTCGTTTGTGTGGGATGCTCTACCAGGTTCATTCCTAGATAATGCACTCAAAGGGCACTAAGCATAGAGTGTGCAAACTGAGTTTCCTTGAGAGCTGCTTGGAAGCCTGATGGTGTGTGAAGTTAGTGAGCCAAATGGAGTTGTTCTCCCACAAGAACCATTAGGCTGATCCTTCTTCAATATGCCCTTCACCAACATGCAGTGTTTCCTTGATTGAATTAGCTCTCACACCAATATTTGCGTCTAGAGCCTTTGCATTGAGGGCTATCTGAGAACGGCTGTGGCGCTGAAGTTGCCTGTGAATGTGGAGTTGGTGGCATGTGAAACCCGCATGTGGAGCATTCGTTTGTGTGGGATGCTCACAAAGCTTCATTTCAGTCCTAGGCACTCAAAGGGCACTAAGCATAGAGTGTGAAAACTGAGTTTCCTTGAGAGCTGCTTGGAAGCCTGATGGTGTGTGAAGTTAGTGAGCCAAATGGAGTTGTTCTCCCACAAGAACCACTCGGCTGATCCTTGTTCAATATGCCCTTCACCAACATGCAGTGTTTCCTCGATTCAATTAGCTCTCACACCAATATTTGCGTCTAGAGCCTTTGCATTGAGGGCTATCTGAAAACGACTGTGGTGCTGAAGTTGCCTGAGAATGTGGAGTTGGTGGCATGTAAAACCCGCATGTGGAGCATTCGTTTGTGTGGGATGCTCTACCAGGTTCATTCCTAGATAATGCACTCAAAGGGCACTAAGCATAGAGTGTGAAAACTGAGTTTCCTTGAGAGCTGCTTGGAAGCCTGATGGTGTGTGAAGTTAGTGAGCCAAATGGAGTTGTTCTCCCACAAGAACCACTCAGCTGATTCTTCATCAATATGCCCTTCACCAACATGCAGTGTTTCCTTGATTGAATTAGCTCTCACATCAATATTTGCGTCTAGAGCCTTTGCATTGAGGGCTATCTGAAAACGACTGTGGTGCTGAAGTTGCCTGTGAATGTGGAGTTGGTGGCATGTGAAACCCGCAAGTGGAGCATTCGTTTGTGAGGGATGCTCTGCCAGGTTCATTATTAGATAATGCACTCAAAGGGCACTAAGCATAGAGTGTGAAAACTGAGTTTCCTTGAGAGCTGCTTGGAAGCCTGATGGTATGTGAAGTTAGTGAGCCAAATGGAGTTATTCTCATACAAGAACCACTCGGCTGATCCTTCTTCAATATGCCCTTCACCAACATGCAGTGTTTCCTTGATTGAATTAGCTCTCACACCAATATTTGCGTCTAGAGCCTTTGCATTGAGGGCTATCTGAAAACGGCTGTGGCGCTGAAGTTGCCTGTGAATGTGGAGTTGGTGACATGTGAAACCCGCATGTGGAGCATTCGTTTGTGTGGGGTGCTCTACCAGGTTCATTCCTAGATAATGCACTCAAAGGGCACTAAGCATAGAGTGTGAAAACTGAGTTTCCTTGAGAGCTGCTTGGAAGCCTGATGGTGTGTGAAGTTAGTGAGCCAAATGGAGTTGTTCTCCCACAAGAACCACTCAGCTGATTCTTCATCAATATGCCCTTCACCAACATGCAGTGTTTCCTCTATTCAATTAGCTCTCACACCAATATTTGCATCTAGAGCCGTTGCATTGAGGGCTATCTGAAAACGGCTGTGGCGCTGAAGTTGCCTGAGAATGTGGAGTTTGTCCCATGTAAAACCCGCATGTGGAGCATTCGTTTGTGTGGAATGCTCTACCATGTTCATTCCTAGATAATGCACTCAAAGGGCACTAAGCATAGAGTGTGCAAACTGAGTTTCCTTGAGAGCTGCTTGGAAGCCTGATGGTGTGTGAAGTTAGTGAGCCAAATGGAGTTGTTCTCCCACAAGAACCACTCAGCTGATTCTTCATCAATATGCCCTTCACCAACATGCAGTGTTTCCTTGATTGAATTAGCTCTCACACCAATATTTGCGTCTAGAGCCTTTGCATTGAGGGCTATCTGAAAATGGCTGTGGCGCTGAAGTTGCCTGTGAATGTGGAGTTGGTGGCATGTGAAACCCGCATGTGGAGCATTCGTTTGTGTGGGATGCTCACAAACTTCATTTCAGTCCTAGGCACTCAAAGGGCACTAAGCATAGAGTGTGAAAACTGAGTTTCCTTGAGAGCTGCTTGGAAGCCTGATGGTGTGTGAAGTTAGTGAGCCAAATGGAGTTGTTCTCCCACAAGAACCACTTGGCTGATCCTTCTTCAATATGCCCTTCACCAACATGCAGTGTTTCCTCTATTCAATTAGCTCTCACACCAATATTTGCATCTAGAGCCGTTGCATTGAGGGCTATCTGAAAACGGCTGTGGCGCTGAAGTTGCCTGAGAATGTGGAGTTGGTGGCATGTAAAACCCGCATGTGGAGCATTCGTTTGTGTGGAATGCTCTACCATGTTCATTCCTAGATAATGCACTCAAAGGGCACTAAGCATAGAGTGTGCAAACTGAGTTTCCTTGAGAGCTGCTTGGAAGCCTGATGGTGTGTGAAGTTAGTGAGCCAAATGGAGCTATTCTCCCACAAGAACCACTCGGCTGATCCTTCTTCAATATGCCCTTCACCAACATGCAGTGTTTCCTCTATTCAATTAGCTCTCACACCAATATTTGCATCTAGAGCCTTTGCATTGAGGGCTATCTGAAAACGGCTGTGGCGCTGAAGTTGCCTGAGAATGTGGAGTTGGTGGCATGTAAAACCCGCATGTGGAGCATTCGTTTGTGTGGGATGCTCTACCAGGTTCATTCCTAGATAATGCACTCAAAGGGCACTAAGCATAGAGTGTGCAAACTGAGTTTCCTTGAGAGCTGGTTGGAAGCCTGATGGTGTGTGAAGTTAGTGAGCCAAATGGAGTTGTTCTCCCACAAGAACCACTCGGCTGATCCTTCTTCAATATGCCCTTCACCAACATGCAGTGTTTCCTTGATTGAATTAGCTCTCACACCAATATTTGCGTCTAGAGCCTTTGCATTGAGGGCTATCTGAAAATGGCTGTGGCGCTGAAGTTGCCTGTGAATGTGGAGTTGGTGTCATGTGAAAGCCTCATGTGGAGCATTCGTTTGTGTGGGATGTTCACCAAGCTTCATTTCAGTCCTAGGCACTCAAAGGGCACTAAGCATAGAGTGTGAAAACTGAGTTTCCTTGAGAGCTGCTCGGAAGCCTGATGGTATGTGAAGTTAGTGAGCCAAGTGGAGTTATTCTCCCACAAGAACCACTCGGCTGATCCTTCTTCAATATGCCCTTCACCAACATGCAGTGTTTCCTTGATTGAATTAGCTCTCACACCAATATTTGCGTCTAGAGCCTTTGCATTGAGGGCTATCTGAGAACGGCTGTGGCGCTGAAGTTGCCTGTGAATGTGGAGTTGGTGGCATGTGAAACCCGCATGTGGAGCATTCGTTTGTGTGGGATGCTCACAAAGCTTCATTTCAGTCCTAGGCACTCAAAGGGCACTAAGCATAGAGTGTGAAAACTGAGTTTCCTTGAGAGCTGCTTGGAAGCCTGATGGTGTGTGAAGTTAGTGAGCCAAATGGAGTTGTTCTCCCACAAGAACCACTCAGCTGATTCTTCATCAATATTCCCTTCACCAACATGCAGTGTTTCCTTGATTGAATTAGCTCTCACACCAATATTTGCGTCTAGAGCCTTTGCATTGAGGGCTATCTGAAAACGGCTGTGGCGCTGAAGTTGCCTGTGAATGTGGAGTTGGTGGCATGTGAAACCCGCATGTGGAGCATTCGTTTGTGTGGGATGCTCACCAAGCTTCATTTCAGGCCTATACACTCAAAGTGCACTAAGCATAGAGTGTGAAAACTGAGTTTCCTTGAGAGCTGCTTGGAAGCCTGATGGTGTGTGAAGTTAGTGAGCCAAATGGAGTTGTTCTCCCACAAGAACCACTCGGCTGATCCTTCTTCAATATGCCCTTCACCAACATGCAGTGTTTCCTTGATTGAATTAGCTCTCACACCAATATTTGCGTCTAGAGCCTTTGCATTGAGGGCTATCTGAAAACGGCTGTTTCGCTGAAGTTGACTGTGAATGTGGAGTTGGTGGCATGTGAAAGCCGCATGTGGAGCATTGGTTTGTGTGGGATGCTCACCAAGCTTCCTTTCAGGCCTATACACTCAAAGCGCACTAAGCATAGAGTGTGAAAACTGAGTTTCCTTGAGAGCTGCTTGGAAGCCTGATGGTGTGTGACGTTAGTGAGCCAAATGGAGTTGTTCTCCCACAAGAACCACTCGGCTGATCCTTCTTCAATATGCCCTTCACCAACATGCAGTGTTTCCTTGATTGAATTAGCTCTCACACCAATATTTGCGTCTAGAGCCGTTGCATTGAGGGCTATCAGAAAATGGCTGTGGCGCTGAAGTTGCCTGTGAATGTGGAGTTATTGGCATGTGAAACCCGCATGTGGAGCATTCGTTTGTGTGGGATGTTCACCAAGCTTCATTTCAGTCCAACGCACTCAAAGGGCACTAAGCATAGAGTGTGAAAACTGAGTTTCCTTGAGAGCTGCTTGGAAGCCTGATGGTGTGTGAAGTTAGTGAGCCAAACGGAGTTATTCTCCCAGAAGAACCACTCGGCTGATCCTTCTTCAATATGCCCTTCACCAACATGCAGTGTTTCCTTGATTGAATTAGCTCTCACACCAATATTTGCGTCTAGAGCCTTTGCATTGAGGGCTATCTGAAAACGGCTGTGGCGCTGAAGTTGCCTGTGAATGTGGAGTTGGTGGCATGTGAAACTCGCATGTGGAGCATTGGTTTGTGTGGGATGCTCACCAAGCTTCATTTCAGGCCTATACACTCAAAGTGCACTAAGCATAGAGTGTGCAAACTGAGTTTCCTTGAGAGCTGCTTGGAAGCCTGATGGTGTGTGAAGTTAGTGAGCCAAATGGAGTTGTCTCCCACAAGAACCACTCTGCTGATCCTTCTTCAATATGCCCTTCACCAACATGCAGTGTTTCCTTGATTGAATTAGCTCTCACACCAATATTTGCGTCTAGAGCCTTTGCATTGAGGGCTATCTGAAAATGGCTGTGGCGCTGAAGTTGCCTGTGAATGTGGAGTTGGTGGCATGTGAAACCCTCATGTGGAGCATTCGTTTGTGTGGGATGTTCACCAAGCTTCATTTCAGTCCAAGGCACTCAAAGGGCACTAAGCATAGAGTGTGAAAACTGAGTTTCCTTGAGAGCTGCTTGGAAGCCTGATGGTATGTGAAGTTAGTGAGCCAAGTGAAGTTATTCTCCCACAAGAACCACTCGGCTGATCCTTCTTCAATATGCCCTTCACCAACATGCAGTGTTTCCTTGATTGAATTAGCTCTCACACCAATATTTGCGTCTAGAGCCTTTGCATTGAGGGCTATCTGAGAACGGCTGTGGCGCTCTAGTTGCCTGTGAATGTGGAGTTGGTGGCATGAGAAACCCGCATGTGGAGCATTCGTTTGTGTGGGATGCTCTACCAGGTTCATTCCTAGATAATGCACTCAAAGGGCACTAAGCATAGAGTGTGAAAACTGAGTTTCCTTGAGAGCTGCTTGGAAGCCTGATGATGTGTGAAGTTAGTGAGCCAAATGCAGTTGTTCTCCCACAAGAACCACTCGGCTGATCCTTCTTCAATATGCCCTTCACCAACATGCAGTGTTTCCTTGATTGAATTAGCTCTCACACCAATATTTGTGTCTAGAGCCTTTGCATTGAGGGCTATCTGAAAACGGCTGTGGCGCTGAAGTTGCCTGTGAATGTGGAGTTGGTGGCATGTGAAACCCGCATGTGGAGCATTCGTTTGTGTGGGATGCTCTACCAGGTTCATTCCTAGATAATGCACTCAAAGGGCACTAAGCATAGAGTGTGAAAACTGAGTTTCCTTGAGAGCTGCTTGGAAGCCTGATGGTGTGTGATGTTAGTGAGCCAAATGGAGTTGTTCTCCCACAAGAACCATTAGGCTGATTCTTCTTCAATATGCCCTTCACCAACATGCAGTGTTTCCTTGATTGAATTAGCTCTCACACCAATATTTGCGTCTAGAGCCTTTGCATTGAGGGCTATCTGAAAACGGCTGTGGCGCTGAAGTTGCCTGTGAATGTGGAGTTGGTGGCATGTGAAACCCGCATGTGGAGCATTCGTTTGTGTGGGATGCTCTACCAGGTTCATTCCTAGATAATGCACTCAAAGGGCACTAAGCATAGAGTGTGCAAACTGAGTTTCCTTGAGAGCTGCTTGGAAGCCTGATGGTGTGTGAAGTTAGTGAGCCAAATGGAGTTGTTCTCCCACAAGAACCATTAGGCTGATCCTTCTTCAATATGCCCTTCACCAACATGCAGTGTTTCCTTGATTGAATTAGCTCTCACACCAATATTTGCGTCTAGAGCCTTGGCATTGAGGGCTATCTGAGAACGGCTGTGGCGCTGAAGTTGCCTGTGAATGTGGAGTTGGTGGCATGTGAAACCCGCATGTGGAGCATTCGTTTGTGTGGGATGCTCACAAAGCTTCATTTCAGTCCTAGGCACTCAAAGGGCACTAAGCATAGAGTGTGAAAACTGAGTTTCCTTGAGAGCTGCTTGGAAGCCTGATGGTGTGTGAAGTTAGTGAGCCAAATGGAGTTGTTCTCCCACAAGAACCACTCGGCTGATCCTTGTTCAATATGCCCTTCACCAACATGCAGTGTTTCCTCGATTCAATTAGCTCTCACACCAATATTTGCGTCTAGAGCCTTTGCATTGAGGGCTATCTGAAAATGGCTGTGGCGCTGAAGTTGCCTGTGAATGTGGAGTTGGTGGCATGTGAAACCCGCATGTGGAGCATTCGTTTGTGTGGGATGCTCTACCAGGTTCATTCCTAGATAATGCACTCAAAGGGCACTAAGCATAGAGTGTGAAAACTGAGTTTCCTTGAGAGCTGCTTGGAAGCCTGATGATGTGTGAAGTTAGTGAGCCAAATGGAGTTGTTCTCCCACAAGAACCACTCGGCTGATCCTTCTTCAATATGCCCTTCACCAACATGCAGTGTTTCCTTGATTGAATTAGCTCTCACACCAATATTTGCGTCTAGAGCCTTTGCATTGAGGGCTATCTGAAAACGGCTGTGGCGCTGAAGTTGCCTGTGAATGTGGAGTTGGTGGCATGTGAAACCTGCATGTGGAGCATTCGTTTGTGTGGGATGCTCTACCAGGTTCATTGCTAGATAATGCACTCAAAGGGCACTAAGCATAGAGTGTGAAAACTGAGTTTCCTTGAGAGCTGCTTGGAAGCCTGATGGTGTGTGAAGTTAGTGAGCCAAATGGAGTTGTTCTCCCACAAGAACCACTCTGCTGATCCTTCTTCAATATGCCCTTCACCAACATGCAGTGTTTCCTTGATTGAATTAGCTCTCACACCAATATTTGCGTCTAGAGCCTTTGCATTGAGGGCTATCTGAAAACGGCTGTTGCGCTGAAGTTGCCTGAGAATGTGGAGTTGGTGGCATGTAAAACCCGCATGTGGAGCATTCGTTTGTGTGGGATGCTCTACCAGGTTCATTCCTAGATAATGCACTCAAAGGGCACTAAGCATAGAGTGTGAAAACTGAGTTTCCTTGAGAGCTGCTTGGAAGCCTGATGGTGTGTGAAGTTAGTGAGCCAAATGGAGTTGTTCTCCCACAAGAACCACTCAGCTGATTCTTCATCAATATGCCCTTCACCAACATGCAGTGTTTCCTTGATTGAATTAGCTCTCACACCAATATTTGCGTCTAGAGCCTTTGCATTGAGGGCTATCTGAAAACGACTGTGGTGCTGAAGTTGCCTGTGAATGTGGAGTTGGTGGCATGTGAAACCCGCAAGTGGAGCATTCGTTTGTGAGGGATGCTCTGCCAGGTTCATTATTAGATAATGCACTCAAAGGGCACTAAGCATAGAGTGTGAAAACTGAGTTTCCTTGAGAGCTGCTTGGAAGCCTGATGGTATGTGAAGTTAGTGAGCCAAATGGAGTTATTCTCATACAAGAACCACTCGGCTGATCCTTCTTCAATATGCCCTTCACCAACATGCAGTGTTTCCTTGATTGAATTAGCTCTCACACCAATATTTGCGTCTAGAGCCTTTGCATTGAGGGCTATCTGAAAACGGCTGTGGCGCTGAAGTTGCCTGTGAATGTGGAGTTGGTGACATGTGAAACCCGCATGTGGAGCATTCGTTTGTGTGGGGTGCTCTACCAGGTTCATTCCTAGATAATGCACTCAAAGGGCACTAAGCATAGAGTGTGAAAACTGAGTTTCCTTGAGAGCTGCTTGGAAGCCTGATGGTGTGTGAAGTTAGTGAGCCAAATGGAGTTGTTCTCCCACAAGAACCACTCGGCTGATCCTTCTTCAATATGCCCTTCACCAACATGCAGTGTTTCCTTGATTGAATTAGCTCTCACACCAATATTTGCGTCTAGAGCCTTTGCATTGAGGGCTATCTGAAAATGGCTGTGGCGCTGAAGTTGCCTGTGAATGTGGAGTTGGTGGCATGTGAAACAAGCATGTGGAGCATTCGTTTGTGTGGGATGCTCTACCAGGTTCATTTCAGTCCTAGCCATACAAAGGGCACTAAGCAAAGAGTGTGAAAACTGCGTTTCCTTGAGAGCTGCTTGGAAGCCTGATGGTGTGTGAAGTTAGTGAGCCAAATGGAGTTGTTCTCCCACAAGAACCACTCGGCTGATCCTTCCTCAGTATGTCCTTCACCAACATGCAGTGTTTCCTTGATTGAATTAGCTCTCACACCAATATTTGCGTCTAGAGCCTTTGCATTGAGGGCTATCTGAAAACGGCTGTGGCGCTGAAGTTGACTGTAAATGTGGAGTTGGTGCCATGTGAAACCCGCATGTGGAGCATTCGTTTGTGTGGGATGCTGACCAAGCTTCATTTCAGTCCTAGGCACTCAAAGGACACTAAGCATAGAGTGTGAAAACTGAGTTTCCTTGAGAGCTGCTTGGAAGCCTGATGGTGTGTGAAGTTAGTGAGCCAAATGGAGTTGTTCTCCCACAAGAACCACTCGGCTGATTCTTCTTCAATATGCCCTTCGCCAACATGCAGTGTTTCCTTGATTGAATTAGCTCTCACACCAATATTTGCGTCTAGAGCCTTTGCATTGAGGGCTATCTGAAAACGGCTGTGGCGCTGAAGTTGCCTGTGAATGTGGAGTTGGTGGCATGTGAAACCCGCATGTGGAGCATTCGTTTGTGTGGGATGCTCTACCAGGTTCATTTCAGTCCTAGCCATACAAAGGGCACTAAGCATAGAGTGTGAAAACTGAGTTTCCTTAAGAGCTGCTTGGAAGCCTGATGGTGTGTGAAGTTAGTGAGCCAAATGCAGTTGTTCTCCCACAAGAACCACTCTGCTGATCCTTCTTCAATATGCCCTTCACCAACATGCAGTGTTTCCTTGATTGAATTAGCTCTCACACCAATATTTGTGTCTAGAGCCTTTGCATTGAGGGCTATCTGAAAACGGCTGTGGCGCTGAAGTTGCCTGTGAATGTGGAGTTGGTGGCATGTGAAACCCGCATGTGGAACATTCGTTTGTGTGGGATGCTCTACCAGGTTCATTTCAGTCCTAGGCACTCAAAGGGCACTAAGCATAGAGTGTGAAAACTGAGTTTCCTTGAGAGCTGCTTGGAAGCCTGATGGTGTGTGAAGTTAGTGAGCCAAATGGAGTTGTTCTCCCACAAGAACCATTAGGCTGATCCTTCTTCAATATGCCCTTCACCAACATGCAGTGTTTCCTTGATTGAATTAGCTCTCACACCAATATTTGCGTCTAGAGCCTTTGCATTGAGGGCTATCTGAAAACGGCTGTGGCGCTGAAGTTGCCTGTGAATGTGGAGTTGGTGGCATGTGAAACCCGCATGTGGAGCATTCGTTTGTGTGGGATGCTCTACCAGGTTCATTCCTAGATAATGCACTCAAAGGGCACTAAGCATAGAGTGTGAAAACTGAGTTTCCTTGAGAGCTGCTTGGAAGCCTGATGGTGTGTGAAGTTAGTGAGCCAAATGGAGTTGTTCTCCCACAAGAACCACTCGGCTGATCCTTCCTCAGTATGTCCTTCACCAACATGCAGTGTTTCCTTGATTGAATTAGCTCTCACACCAATATTTGCGTCTAGAGCCTTTGCATTGAGGGCTATCTGAAAACGGCTGTGGCGCTGAAGTTGCCTGTGAATGTGGAGTTGGTGGCATGTGAAACCCACATGTGGAGCATTCGTTTGTGTGGGATGCTGACCAAGCTTCATTTCAGTCCTAGGCACTCAAAGGACACTAAGCATAGAGTGTGAAAACTGAGTTTCCTTGAGAGCTGCTTGGAAGCCTGATGGTGTGTGAAGTTAGTGAGCCAAATGGAGTTGTTCTCCCACAAGAACCATTCGACTGATTCTTCTTCAATATGCCCTTCACCAACATGCAGTGTTTCGTTGATTGAATTAGCTCTCACACCAATATTTGCGTCTAGAGCCTTTGCATTGAGGGCTATCTGAAAACGGCTGTGGCGCTGAAGTTGCCTGTGAATGTGGAGTTGGTGGCATGTGAAACCCGCATGTGGAGCATTCGTTTGTGTGGGATGCTCTACCAGGTTCATTCCTAGATAATGCACTCAAAGGGCACTAAGCATAGAGTGTGAAAACTGAGTTTCCTTGAGAGCTGCTTGGAAGCCTGATGGTGTGTGAAGTTAGTGAGCCAAATGGAGTTGTTCTCCCACAAGAACCACTCGGCTGATTCTTCTTCAATACGCCCTTCACCAACATGCATTGTTTCCTTGATTGAATTAGCTCTCACACCAATATTTGCGTCTAGAGCCTTTGCATTGAGGGCTATCTGAAAACGGCTGTTTCGCTGAAGTTGCCTGTGAATGTGGAGTTGGTGGCATGTGAAACCCGCATGTGGAGCATTCGTTTGTGTGGGATGCTCTACCAGGTTCATTCCTAGATAATGCACTCAAAGGGCACTAAGCATAGAGTGTGAAAACTGAGTTTCCTTGAGAGCTGCTTGGAAGCCTGATGGTGTGTGAAGTTAGTGAGCCAAATGGAGTTGTTCTCCCACAAGAAACACTCGGCTGATCCTTCTTCAATACGCCCTTCACCAACATGCAGTGTTTCCTTGATTGAATTAGCTCTCACACCAATATTTGCGTCTAGAGCCTTTGCATTGAGGGCTATCTGAAAACGGCTGTGGCGCTGAAGTTGCCTGTGAATGTGGAGTTGGTGGCATGTGAAACCCGCATGTGGAGCATTCGTTTGTGTGGGATGCTCTACCAGGTTCATTCCTAGATAATGCACTCAAAGGGCACTAAGCATAGAGTGTGAAAACTGAGTTTCCTTGAGAGCTGCTTGGAAGCCTGATGGTGTGTGAAGTTAGTGAGCCAAATGGAGTTATTCTCCCACAAGAAACACTCGGCTGATCCTTCTTCAATATGCCCTTCACCAACATGCAGTGTTTCCTTGATTGAATTAGCTCTCACACCAATATTTGCGTCTAGAGCCTTTGCATTGAGGGCTATCTGAAAACGGCTGTGGCGCTGAAGTTGCCTGTGAATGTGGAGTTGGTGGCATGTGAAACCCGCATGTGGAGCATTCGTTTGTGTGGGATGCTCTACCAGGTTCATTCCTAGATAATGCACTCAAAGGGCACTAAGCATAGAGTGTGAAAACTGAGTTTCCTTGAGAGCTGCTTGGAAGCCTGATGGTGTGTGAAGTTAGTGAGCCAAATGGAGTTGTTCTCCCACAAGAACCACTCGGCTGATCCTTCCTCAGTATGTCCTTCACCAACATGCAGTGTTTCCTTGATTGAATTAGCTCTCACACCAATATTTGCGTCTAGAGCCTTTACATTGAGGGCTATCTGAAAACGGCTGTGGCGCTGAAGTTGCCTGTGAAAGTGGAGTTGGTGGCATGTGAAACCCGCATGTGGAGCATTCGTCTATGTGAGATGCTCTCCAAGCTTCATTTCAGTCCTAGGCACTCAAAGGGCACAAAGCATAGAGTGTGAAAACTGAGTTTCCTTGAGAGCTGCTTGGAAGCCTGATGGTGTGTGAAGTTAGTGAGCCAAATGGAGTTGTTCTCCCACAAGAACCACTCGGCTGATCCTTCTTCAATATGCCCTTCACCAACATGCAATGTTTCCTTGATTGAATTAGCTCTCACACCAATATTTGCGTCTAGAGCCTTTGCATTGAGGGCTATCTGAAAACGGCTGTGGCGCTGAAGTTGCCTGTGAATGTGGAGTTGGTGGCATGTGAAACCCGCATGTGGAGCATTCGTTTGTGTGGGATGCTGAACAAGCTTCATTTCAGTCCTAGATAATGCACTCAAAGGGCACTAAGCATAGAGTGTGAAAACTGAGTTTCCTTGAGAGCTGCTTGGAAGCCTGATGGTGTGTGAAGTTAGAGAGCCAAATGGAGTTGTTCTCCCACAAGAACCACTCGGCTGATCCTTCTTCAATATGCCCTTCACCAACATGCAGTGTTTCCTTGATTGAATTAGCTCTCACACCAATATTTGCGTCTAGAGCCTTTGCATTGAGGGCTATCTGAAAACGGCTGTGGCGCTGAAGTTGCCTGTGAATGTGGAGTTGGTGGCATGTGAAACCCGCATGTGGAGCATTCGTTTGTGTGGGATGCTCTACCAGGTTCATTTCAGTCCTAGCCATACAAAGGGCACTAAGCATAGAGTGTGAAAACTGAGTTTCCTTGAGAGCTGCTTGGAAGCCTGATGGTGTGTGAAGTTAGTGAGCCAAATGGAGTTGTTCTCCCACAAGAACCACTCTTCTGATCCTTCTTCAACATGCCCTTCACCAACATGCAGTGTTTCCTTGATTGAATTAGCTCTCACACCAATATTTGCGTCTAGAGCCTTTGCATTGAGGGCTATCTGAAAACGGCTGTGGCGCTGAAGTTGCCTGTGAATGTGGAGTTGGTGGCATGTGAAACCCGCATGTGGAGCATTCGTTTGTGTGGGATGCTCTACCAGGTTCATTCCTAGATAATGCACTCAAAGGGCACTAAGCATAGAGTGTGAAAACTGAGTTTCCTTGAGAGCTGCTTGGAAGCCTGATGGTGTGTGAAGTTAGTGAGCCAAATGGAGTTGTTCTCCCACAAGAACCACTCGGCTGATTCTTCTTCAATACGCCCTTCACCAACATGCAGTGTTTCCTTGATTGAATTAGCTCTCACACCAATATTTGCGTCTAGAGCCTTTGCATTGAGGGCTATCTGAAAACGGCTGTGGCGCTGAAGTTGCCTGTGAATGTGGAGTTGGTGGCATGTGAAACCCGCATGTGGAGCATTCGTTTGTGTGGGATGCTCTACCAGGTTCATTCCTAGATAATGCACTCAAAGGGCACTAAGCATAGAGTGTGAAAACTGAGTTTCCTTGAGAGCTGCTTGGAAGCCTGATGGTGTGTGAAGTTAGTGAGCCAAATGGAGTTGTTCTCCCACAAGAACCACTCGGCTGATCCTTCTTCAATATGCCCTTCACCAACATGCAGTGTTTCCTTGATTGAATTAGCTCTCACACCAATATTTGCGTCTAGAGCCTTTGCATTGAGGGCTATCTGAAAACGGCTGTGGCGCTGAAGTTGCCTGTGAAAGTGGAGTTGGTGGCATGTGAAACCCGCATGTGGAGCATTCGTTTATGTGGGATGCTCTCCAAGCTTCATTTCAGTCCTAGGCACTCAAAGGGCACTAAGCATAGAGTGTGAAAACTGAGTTTCCTTGAGAGCCGCTTGGAAGCCTGATGGTGTGTGAAGTTAGTGAGCCAAATGGAGTTGTTCTCCCACAAGAACCACTCGGCTGATCCTTCTTCAATACGCCCTTCACCAACATGCAATGTTTCCTTGATTGAATTAGCTCTCACACCAATATTTGCGTCTAGAGCCTTTGCATTGAGGGCTATCTGAAAACGGCTGTGGCGCTGAAGTTGCCTGTGAATGTGGAGTTGGTGGCATGTGAAACCCGCATGTGGAGCATTCGTTTGTGTGGGATGCTGAACAAGCTTCATTTCAGTCCTAGGCACTCAAAGGGCACTAAGCATAGAGTGTGAAAACTGAGTTTCCTTGAGAGCTGCTTGGAAGCCTGATGGTGTGTGAAGTTAGAGAGCCAAATGGAGTTGTTCTCCCACAAGAACCACTCGGCTGATCCTTCTTCAATATGCCCTTCACCAACATGCAGTGTTTCCTTGATTGAATTAGCTCTCACACCAATATTTGCGTCTAGAGCCTTTGCATTGAGGGCTATCTGAAAACGGCTGTGGCGCTGAAGTTGCCTGTGAATGTGGAGTTGGTGGCATGTGAAACCCGCATGTGGAGCATTCGTTTGTGTGGGATGCTCTACCAGGTTCATTTCAGTCCTAGCCATACAAAGGGCACTAAGCATAGAGTGTGAAAACTGAGTTTCCTTGAGAGCTGCTTGGAAGCCTGATGGTGTGTGAAGTTAGTGAGCCAAATGGAGTTGTTCTCCCACAAGAACCACTCGGCTGATTCTTCTTCAATACGCCCTTCACCAACATGCAGTGTTTCCTTGATTGAATTAGCTCTCACACCAATATTTGCGTCTAGAGCCTTTGCATTGAGGGCTATCTGAAAACGGCTGTGGCGCTGAAGTTGCCTGTGAATGTGGAGTTGGTGGCATGTGAAACCCGCATGTGGAGCATTCGTTTGTGTGGGATGCTCTACCAGGTTCATTCCTAGATAATGCACTCAAAGGGCACTAAGCATAGAGTGTGAAAACTGAGTTTCCTTGAGAGCTGCTTGGAAGCCTGATGGTGTGTGAAGTTAGTGAGCCAAATGGAGTTGTTCTCCCACAAGAACCACTCGGCTGATCCTTCCTCAGTATGTCCTTCACCAACATGCAGTGTTTCCTTGATTGAATTAGCTCTCACACCAATATTTGCGTCTAGAGCTTTTGCATTGAGGGCTATCTGAAAACGGCTGTGGCGCTGAAGTTGCCTGTGAATGTGGAGTTGGTGGCATGTGAAACCCGCATGTGGAGCATTCGTTTGTGTGGGATGCTCTACCAGGTTCATTCCTAGATAATGCACTCAAAGGGCACTAAGCATAGAGTGTGAAAACTGAGTTTCCTTGAGAGCTGCTTGGAAGCCTGATGGTGTGTGAAGTTAGTGAGCCAAATGGAGTTGTTCTCCCACAAGAACCACTCGGCTGATCCTTCTTCAATATGCCCTTCACCAACATGCAGTGTTTCCTTGATTGAATTAGCTCTCACACCAATATTTGCGTCTAGAGCCTTTGCATTGAGGGCTATCTGAAAACGGCTGTGGCGCTGAAGTTGCCTGTGAATGTGGAGTTGGTGGCATGTGAAACCCGCATGTGGAGCATTCGTTTATGTGGGATGCTCTCCAAGCTTCATTTCAGTCCTAGGCACTCAAAGGGCACTAAGCATAGAGTGTGAAAACTGAGTTTCCTTGAGAGCCGCTTGGAAGCCTGATGGTGTGTGAAGTTAGTGAGCCAAATGGAGTTGTTCTCCCACAAGAACCACTCGGCTGATCCTTCCTCAGTATGTCCTTCACCAACATGCAGTGTTTCCTTGATTGAATTAGCTCTCACACCAATATTTGCGTCTAGAGCCTTTGCATTGAGGGCTATCTGAAAACGGCTGTGGCGCTGAAGTTGCCTGTGAATGTGGAGTTGGTGGCATGTGAAACCCGCATGTGGAGCATTCGTTTGTGTGGGATGCTCTACCAGGTTCATTCCTAGATAATGCACTCAAAGGGCACTAAGCATAGAGTGTGAAAACTGAGTTTCCTTGAGAGCTGCTTGGAAGCCTGGTGGTGTGTGAAGTTAGTGAGCCAAATGGAGTTGTTCTCCCACAAGAACCACTCGGCTGATCCTTCTTCAATATGCCCTTCACCAACATGCAGTGTTTCCTTGATTGAATTAGCTCTCACACCAATATTTGCGTCTAGAGCCTTTGCATTGAGGGCTATCTGAAAACGGCTGTGGCGCTGAAGTTGCCTGTGAATGTGGAGTTGGTGGCATGTGAAACCCGCATGTGGAGCATTCGTTTGTGTGGGATGCTCTACCAGGTTCATTCCTAGATAATGCACTCAAAGGGCACTAAGCATAGAGTGTGCAAACTGAGTTTCCTTGAGAGCTGCTTGGAAGCCTGATGGTGTGTGAAGTTAGTGAGCCAAATGGAGTTGTTCTCCCACAAGAACCACTCGGCTGATCCTTCTTCAATATGCCCTTCACCAACATGCAGTGTTTCCTTGATTGAATTAGCTCTCACACCAATATTTGCGTCTAGAGCCTTTGCATTGAGGGCTATCTGAAAACGGCTGTGGCGCTGAAGTTGCCTGTGAAAGTGGAGTTGGTGGCATGTGAAACCCGCATGTGGAGCATTCGTTTATGTGGGATGCTCTCCAAGCTTCATTTCAGTCCTAGGCACTCAAAGGGCACTAAGCATAGAGTGTGAAAACTGAGTTTCCTTGAGAGCCGCTTGGAAGCCTGATGGTGTGTGAAGTTAGTGAGCCAAATGGAGTTGTTCTCCCACAAGAACCACTCGGCTGATCCTTCTTCAATATGCCCTTCACCAACATGCAATGTTTCCTTGATTGAATTAGCTCTCACACCAATATTTGCGTCTAGAGCCTTTGCATTGAGGGCTATCTGAAAACGGCTGTGGCGCTGAAGTTGCCTGTGAATGTGGAGTTGGTGGCATGTGAAACCCGCATGTGGAGCATTCGTTTGTGTGGGATGCTGAACAAGCTTCATTTCAGTCCTAGGCACTCAAAGGGCACTAAGCATAGAGTGTGAAAACTGAGTTTCCTTGAGAGCTGCTTGGAAGCCTGATGGTGTGTGAAGTTAGTGAGCCAAATGGAGTTGTTCTCCCACAGGAACCACTCGGCTGATCCTTCTTCAATATGCCCTTCACCAACATGCAGTGTTTCCTTGATTGAATTAGCTCTCACACCAATATTTGCGTCTAGAGCCTTTGCATTGAGGGCTATCTGAAAACGGCTGTGGCGCTGAAGTTGCCTGTGAATGTGGAGTTGGTGGCATGTGAAACCCGCATGTGGAGCATTCGTTTGTGTGGGATGCTGAACAAGCTTCATTTCAGTCCTAGGCACTCAAAGGGCACTAAGCATAGAGTGTGAAAACTGAGTTTCCTTGAGAGCTGCTTGGAAGCATGATGGTGTGTGAAGTTAGTGAGCCAAATGGAGTTGTTCTCCCACAAGAACCACTCGGCTGATCCTTCTTCAACATGCCCTTCACCCACATGCAGTGTTTCCTTGATTGAATTAGCTCTCACACCAATATTTGCGTCTAGAGCCTTTGCATTGAGGGCTATCTGAAAACGGCTGTGGCGCTGAAGTTGCCTGTGAATGTGGAGTTGGTGGCATGTGAAACCCGCATGTGGAGCATTCGTTTGTGTGGGATGCTCTACCAGGTTCATTCCTAGATAATGCACTCAAAGGGCACTAAGCATAGAGTGTGAAAACTGAGTTTCCTTGAGAGCTGCTTGGAAGCCTGATGGTGTGTGACATTAGTGAGCCAAATGGAGTTGTTCTCCCACAAGAACCACTCGGCTGATCCTTCTTCAATATGCCCTTCACCAACATGCAATGTTTCCTTGATTGAATTAGCTCTCACACCAATATTTGCGTCTAGAGCCTTTGCATTGAGGGCTATCTGAAAACGGCTGTGGCGCTGAAGTTGCCTGTGAATGTGGAGTTGGTGGCATGTGAAACCCGCATGTGTAGCATTCGTTTGTGTGGGATGCTCTACCAGGTTCATTCCTAGATAATGCACTCAAAGGGCACTAAACATAGATTGTGAAAACTGAGTTTCCTTGAGAGCTGCTTGGAAGCCTGATGGTGTGTGAAGTTAGTGAGCCAAATGGAGTTGTTCTCCCACAAGAACCACTCGGCTGATCCTTCTTCAATATGCCCTTCACCAACATGCAGTGTTTCCTTGATTGAATTAGCTCTCACACCAATATTTGTGTCTAGAGCCTTTGCATTGAGGGCTATCTGAAAATGGCTGTGGCGCTGAAGTTGCCTGTGAATGTGGAGTTGGTGGCATGTGAAACCCGCATGTGGAGCATTCGTTTGTGTGGGATGCTCTACCAGGTTCATTACATTCGTAGCCAAACAAAGGGCACTAAGCATAGAGTGTGAAAACTGAGTTTCCTTGAGAGCTGCTTGGAAGCCTGATGGTGTGTGAAGTTAGTGAGCCAAATGGAGTTGTTCTCCCACAAGAACCACTCGGCTGATCCTTCTTCAATATGCCCTTCACCAACATGCAGTGTTTCCTTGATTGAATTAGCTCTCACACCAATATTTGCGTCTAGAGCCTTTGCTTTGAGGGCTATCTGAAAACGGCTGTGGCGCTGAAGTTGCCTGTGAATGTGGAGTTGGTGGCATATGAAACCCGCATGTGGAGCATTCGTTTGTGTGGGATGCTGACCAAGCTTCATTTCAGTCCTAGGCACACAAAGAGCACTAAGCATAGAGTGTTAAAACTGAGTTTCCTTGAGAGCTGCTTGGAAGCCTGATGGTGTGTGAAGTTAGTGAGCCAAATGGAGTTGTTCTCCCACAAGAACCACTCGGCTGATTCTTCTTCAATATGCCCTTCACTAACATGCAGTGTTTCCTTGATTGAATTAGCTCTCACACCAATATTTGCGTCTAGAGCCTTTGCATTGAGGGCTATCTGAAAACGGCTGTGGCGCTGAAGTTGCCTGTGAATGTGGAGTTGGTGGCATGTGAAACCCGCATGTGGAGCATTCGTTTGTGTGGGATGCTCTACCAGGTTCATTCCTAGATAATGCACTCAAAGGGCACTAAGCATAGAGTGTGAAAACTGAGTTTCCTTGAGAGCCGCTTGGAAGCCTGATGGTGTGTGACGTTAGTGAGCCAAATGGAGTTGTTCTCCCACAAGAACCACTCGGCTGATCCTTCTTCAATATGCCCTTCACCAACATGCAGTGTTTCCTTGATTGAATTAGCTCTCACACCAATATTTGTGTCTAGAGCCTTTGCATTGAGGGCTATCTGAAAATGGTTGTGGCGCTGAAGTTGCCTGTGAATGTGGAGTTGGTGGCATGTGAAACCCGCATGTGGAGCATTCGTTTGTGTGGGATGCTCTACCAGGTTCATTCCTAGATAATGCATTCAAAGGGCACTAACCATAGAGTGTGAAAACTGAGTTTCCTTGAGAGCTGCTTGGAAGCCTGATGGTGGGTGAAGTTAGTGAGCCAAATGGAGTTGTTCTCCCACAAGAACCACTCGGCTGATCCTTCTTCAATATGCCCTTCACCAACATGCAGTGTTTCCTTGATTGAATTAACTCTCACACCAATATTTGCAACTAGAGCCTTTGCATTGAGGGCTATCTGAAAATGGCTGTGGCGCTGAAGTTGCCTGTGAATGTGGAGTTGGTGGCATGTGAAACCCGCATGTGGAGCATTCGTTTGTGTGGGATGCTCTACCAGATTCATTACTAGGTAATGCACTCAAAGGGCACTAAACATAGATTGTGAAAACTGAGTTTCCTTGAGAGCTGCTTGGAAGCCTGATGGTGTGTGAAGTTAGTGAGCCAAATGGAGTTGTTCTCCCACAAGAACCACTCGGCTGATCCTTCTTCAATATGCCCTTCACCAACATGCAGTGTTTCCTTGATTGAATTAGCTCTCACACCAATATTTGCGTCTAGAGCCTTTGCATTGAGGGCTATCTGAAAACGGCTGTGGCGCTGAAGTTGCCTGTGAATGTGGAGTTGGTGGCATGTAAACCTGCATGTGGAGCATTCGTTTGTGTGGGATACTCTACCAGGTTCATTACAGTCGTAGCCAAACAAAGGGCACTAAGCATAGAGTGTGAAAACTGAGTTTCCTTGAGAGCTGCTTGGAAGCCTGATGGTGTGTGAAGTTAGTGAGCCAAATGGAGTTGTTCTCCCACAAGAACCACTCGGCTGATCCTTCTTCAATATGCCCTTCACCAACATGCAGTGTTTCCTTGATTGAATTAGCTCTCACACCAATATTTGCGTCTAGAGCCTTTACTTTGAGGGCTATCTGAAAACGGTTGTGGCGCTGAAGTTGCCTGTGAATGTGGAGTTGGTGGCATGTGAAACCCGCATGTGGAGCATTCGTTTGTGTGGGATGCTGAACAAGCTTCATTTCAGTCCTAGGCACACAAAGAGCACTAAGCATAGAGTGTTAAAACTGAGTTTCCTTGACAGCTGCTTGGAAGCCTGATGGTGTGTGAAGTTAGTGAGCCAAATGGAGTTGTTCTCCCACAAGAACCACTCGGCTGATTCTTCTTCAATATGCCCTTCACTAACATGCAGTGTTTCCTTGATTGAATTAGCTCTCACACCAATATTTGCGTCTAGAGCCTTTGCATTGAGGGCTATCGGAAAACGGCTGTGGCGCTGAAGTTGCCTGTGAATGTGGAGTTGGTGGCATGTGAAACCCGCATGTGGAGCATTCGTTTGTGTGGGATGCTCTACCAGGTTCATTCCTAGATAATGCACTCAAAGGGCACTAAACACAGAGTGTGAAAACTGAGTTTCCTTGAGAGCTGCTTGGAAGCCTGATGGTGTGTGAAGTTAGTGAGCCAAATGGAGTTGTTCTCCACAAGAACCACTCGGCTGATTCTTCTTCAATACGCCCTTCACCAACATGCAGTGTTTCCTTGATTGAATTAGCTCTCACACCAATATTTGCGTCTAGAGCCTTTGCATTGAGGGCTATCTGAAACGGCTGTGGCGCTGAAGTTGCCTGTGAATGTGGAGTTGGTGGCATGTGAAACCCGCATGTGGAGCATTCATTTGTGTGGGATGCTCTACCAGGTTCATTCCTAGATAATGCACTCAAAGGGCACTAAGCATAGAGTGTGAAAACTGAGTTTCCTTGAGAGCTGCTTGGAACCCTGATGGTGTGTGAAGTTAGTGAGCCAAATGGAGTTGTTCTCCCACAAGAACCACTCGGCTGATCCTTCTTCAATATGCCCTTCACCAACATGCAGTGTTTCCTTGATTGAATTAGCTCTCACACCAATATTTGCGTCTAGAGCCTTTGCATTGAGGGCTATCTGAAAACGGCTGTGGCGCTGAAGTTGCCAGAGAATGTGGAGTTGGTGGCATGTGAAACCCGCATGTGGAGCATTCGTTTGTGTGGGATGCTCTACCAGGTTCATTCCTAGATAATGCACTCAAAGGGCACTAAGCATAGAGTGTGAAAACTGAGTTTCCTTGAGAGCTGCTTGGAAGCCTGATGGTGTGTGAAGTTAGTGAGCCAAATGGAGTTGTTCTCCCACAAGAACCACTCGGCTGATCCTTCTTCAATATGCCCTTCACCAACATGCAGTGTTTCCTTGATTGAATTAGCTCTCACACCAATATTTGCGTCTAGAGCCTTTGCATTGAGGGCTATCTGAAAACGGCTGTGGCGCTGAAGTTGCCTGTGAAAGTGGAGTTGGTGGCATGTGAAACCCTCATGTGGAGCATTCGTTTATGTGGGATGCTCTCCAAGCTTCATTTCAGTCCTAGGCACTCAAAGGGCACTAAGCATAGAGTGTGAAAACTGAGTTTCCTTGAGAGCCGCTTGGAAGCCTGATGGTGTGTGAAGTTAGTGAGCCAAATGGAGTTGTTCTCCCACAAGAACCACTCGGCTGATCCTTCTTCAATATGCCCTTCACCAACATGCAATGTTTCCTTGATTGAATTAGCTCTCACACCAATATTTGCGTCTAGAGCCTTTGCATTGAGGGCTA